>NC_065527.1:2673147-2679424 GCF_006386435.1 Epinephelus moara
TCTCTGTCTCATTGTGTCATAAGGATTACTGTTAATTTATTATGCTGATCTGTTCTGTACGACATCTATTGCACGTCTGTCCGTCCTGGAAGAGGGATCCCTCCTCAGTTGCTCTTCCTGAGGTTTTCTACTGTTTTTTTTCCCGTTAAAGGGTTTTTTTGGGGAGTTTTTCCTGATCAGCTGTGAGGGTCATAAGGACAGAGGGATTGATTGAACTTTAAAAAATTAAGGTAACAATTTGCACTCATCTTTTTTAAGTAGTTCCAACTCTGGCATTAGTGAGTCAGTCCTATGAGTCTTTATAATCTGACAAATTCAGTTAGTTCAGTATTACATAATGTGATTTGCTTTGACCGCAGAGGGTTTAATGTTGAACCAACTTAATATTTATCCAAAAGTTGTGTTGATATTAAGTGGTCAAACTATTTTATTTAAGATATTCTAACTTATTTATTTTAATGCCATCCTACTCGAAAATGTCAAAATGTTTTTTTTTTATTTTGACCAACTTCTTAAAGTAAGTTGTCAACTGACTAAAACACGTTAATGAAACAAACATCTTTTTTTTATGCTGAAAAATGTCTGTATTTGAAGAGTTATCTACTAACCACATGAATCATTTTACCATAAAAAATGTGCATTGGTTCAACTGAAAAAAAAAATTAAGGTAAATAATTCCAACTCTGGCATTAGTGAGTCAGTCCTATGAGTGTGTTATAATCTAACAAACTCAATTGGTTTGGTATCACGTACGTGATCTGCTTTGACCTTGAAAGGTTTAATTAAGTTGAAGCAACTTAATATTTATCCAAAAGTTGTGGTGATATTTAGTGGTCAAATGACTTTATTTATGATATTCTAATTTATTTATTTTAATTCACCTCTGCTAAAAATGAATTATTTCACAATCATTTCACAAAAAAATGAAAAATAAATAAATAAAAAAATTAAGGTAACAGTTAGCATCTTTTTAAGTAGTTCCCACTGTGGCATTTTAGATTCAGTCCAATGAGTCTTTAGAATCTGACAAACTGAATAAGTTCAGTATGTGATTTGCTTTGACCTCGAAAAACTTGATTAAGTTGAACCAACTTAATATTTATCCAGAAGTTGTGGCGAATTTTCGTGGTCAAATCATTTCATATTCATATCATATTTAAGATATTCTAATTTATTTATTTTAATTCAACTCTACTCAGAAATGTTAAATATGTTTTGGATTTGACCAACATCCAAAAATAAGTTGTCAACTGACTAAAACATGTTAATGTAAAAAAAAAAAAAAACTTGTTTTTTATGCTGAAAAACTTATTTATTTTAAGTGTTATCCACTAACCCCATAAATGAAATAGAATTTTTAAAAAAATCCATTGGTTAACCCTTCCAAAAAATATATAAATAAATAAAAAATAAAGGTAAAAAATTGTTTGAAAAAAATTAAGGTAACTTGTGCAGCATATTTTTAAGTAGTTCTAAGTCTGAAAACTAAACTAACTAAAACATGAAAATGTAAAAAAAAATAAAAATAAAAAATGAATGCTGAAAAACTCCTTAATTTTAAGTGTTATCCAGTCACCCCATGAATCATTTAACAAAAATAAAAGGAAATAAATCCATTGGTTCAACTTCCAAAAAAAACAAACAAAAAATAAACAAACGAGAAGTAAAGAACTACACCCTAAAAATTGGTTCAACTTTAAAAAAAAAAGTAGGGTAACAATCTGAGACAGACAGAGTGATGGTTAACAGACAGACTGATGGTTAACAGACATGTGTCATATGTTATCAGGAGGTTACACGGTTCCCTCCAGATGTGCGCATGCTCAGTGACTCCGTCGGGCTGATTCACATCAGCGACAGGCAGCGTTGGAGATTCACCGGTCCGACCTCACATGGATCCCCAGTGAGCAGAGCGAGCACTCCGGGCAGGGGGTAAGGCTGAGCCCGTGTGTGGTGAGGGGGGACAGGGGAGGATGGAGGTGCAGATGGAGGGAGAGAAGGAGGCAGGAGGAGGAGGAGGAGGAGGAGGAGAGCCGCTGTAGGTGAGCTGCGATGGAGAAAAGTGACCGAGGCTGCTGCCGCGATGACTCACCGGTGCTCAGCTCGGTGCTGCCGGTTACTGTGTGCTGAGGTGGAATCACCACCGTGCGGTTTGACTGTGCCTGTTGAGAGAGGGTGTGTTCAATATCCGACATATTGTAGGCTGTTAGTGTAGGAAGGCAAATTAAATTAGAAACTAGAGTGTGTGACAGACAGTGAAGATGGTGTCGTTTTTAGTTTCTTTAGGATCCAATGAGTTCAGTCTGTTTGAACTGAGCTGTGTTTGAACCTGTGTGATGGTCCGGAGCAAAGTTGGGTCAAACTCACAGCACCATGGACAGCTCTCTGCTTAGACTGCCTCTGTGGGGCTGAGACATTTGTCCTACTGCACCAGGACAGGACACATGTCAGAGCTTACACTAAGTTTGATGTTTTATGATCTTAAAACAAATTACAAATCAATTTTTAACACATAATAAAAACATAAATAAGTGACATTAGTGGTAAAGATCAATAATATTCTGTCACCAGTCAGTGCTCCATATATTTCATTTAAAAGCCTAATTAACTGCATATTAAACAGCTGTTGGCAGAGACTTCACATTAAAGGGACAGTTCAGATTTTTTGAGGTGGGTTGTATGATGTATGTATTCATAGTCAGTGTATGAGGCAGCAGCAGCTCAGTCCACAGGGGCTGGGAACTGGAGGGTCGCCAGCTCAAGTCCCCATATGGACCAAGTATGGAGTGTGGACTGGTAGCTGGAGAGGCCAGGCCACTGCCGAGGTGCCCCTGAGCAAGGCACTAAGATCTGTTTGTGCATGTGTGTGTATTTCAAGCCCAGTCTCACTCTGAAGTCGTCGAAATCCGGCGCTTGGACAGTGACATGCGGCATCCGAAACCAACAAAAAAGGTGTCCTATTATGTCGGCATTATACGCAGCCGGTTGCCGTTATAGTTTAGCGAAAAGTAAAGTAAGTTTAGTGAAAGTCCAAGTAGGAGAGGTGGGAGGGGGATGGGTCCAAGAAACACCAACGTTCACCCAAGAGGGCGGTGTTCACGTCTCGTAAGATTCTAAAGTCAAACTCTGTTCTTTTGTCCTAAACCCAACCATGTGTGTTTGTTGTTGGAGGAAAAAAAAAACCTCAACTCACAGTGTTGTGCTGACGTAGTGCTTTTATTTTGAAAGAGACTGTATGCAAACTGTACATTTCCTGTGAAAACAGAAGTGTATTTTGAAAACAGACAATGCATGCAACAGGCTGAGGGGGCAAACGGACCTGAGTTTGATTGAACTGAACCAAACAGAGCAGGTGTGGAAGCACTCGTAGATAAATTCAGTGGGATAAAAAATACATCTCCCTCTGAACAGTAGTGGATGTTTAAAGTTGCATAAATTGGAAACACTAAAGTAAAGTACAAGCACCTCGAAATAGTACTCAAGTGAAGTACTACAGTAAATGTATTTAGTTACTTTCTCCCACTGGGTGTGATTTATGGTCATAAAAACAGAACACAGGAAATAATATTGTAACCCATATCAAAGTTACATCAGTATCAGTGCTATATCGTGACCAGCTCTAAGATATGTTGTAAACATATATATATAATATAATTCATCACAATGGTCAAATGTCAAACTGCGAGTCAATTAACACTTTCAAATGTCATTTAAATCAAAGTATAAATATACTTTTGTATTTGTTATATAATCTGGTCCCTTATAGGATCCAGGTATGACTGCCACATGAATGTGTACGCACCATATTAATGTCACAGCTTATCAAAATAGAGCTAATTTTAACACTGACAGGTAGTTTAATCATAATTATATATTATATTATGAGAGGTAATTAGTGCTGTGAGAAGTAAGCAGTGACTGTATCAGTGAGAAGATGTCATGCAGTAGAAAGGTCACTAATCAGAGCTGCACACTTTCTCCTAAAAGCAGGATTAGAAATAAAGTCACAGAAAGTTAAAGTTGTCCATTGAACTCATGTTAAAGACTCTGCTGTGTATTCACTCCTCTAATTGTGTTGACATTCAGCACGAATAGAACCTGAAAGGTCAGATTGCTTCTTTTATAAGGAAACTCGAACCCAGCCAAAATAAATGGGATGTCAGTGCTATAATTTGTTGGAGTCTGGACACTTTCAGTTTCTCCTTACAAGACTTTAAATGCTGTCTCTAAAAGCTTCGCTCAGTAAGGTGGAGCGAAGAAACTCAGACACGACAAACTCCTGACGATCACCTGAAATTGAAGAGTTTGGATCTCTAGTTGCAGAAGAAGTTTACTTTCCCGTGTTTTTAATAGTGTTGATTTGCCTGCAACTTCCATTCACGAGCAGGCCAAGGCTCCCAAACACGAACCACATGGACTCACAGAGAGCTGGATTTTATTGGACAGAGTTTGGTAACAGCTCATCCTGTCAGGTTCAAGACTCTGGCCGTGTTGAAACCCAACATCACCTGAGCAGGATGTTCTCCTTTGCTGAGCACTGATTTGTTTGTCGAGGTCGTGTTTGAAATTGCAGTCAGGTTAAACTCAGCGTACAGTACAGCCTGAGATCAGCCGTGTGGAGCCGCGAAGAGAAACCGTTTGAAGGCAGAGAATGAAAGAAATCAATCAAACCTCCCGGGAGAATAACAACAGAGGGACATGTGTGCATATATGCGTGTGAGGAAGAATAGAGTGTGCGCACGCTCGCATCTGTGTGACTCATCCGTGGGTGGTAATAGAGCCACCTCAGGGCCACGGCAGCCGTCAATCGTTCACATGCGGCAACAATAACTGGGGCGACCTGACGACACAGGCCCAGATTTATAACCAGCCTCCGAAGGGATGGAGGCTTTTATTGAGGGAAATCCATATTCAGCAGATAAACAGTGTTTGTGTTACAACAGCCTGACATGTGCACACACATCACTCTGCACAGGACTCTGAATATGTATCACCCACTGTCTGCTCCTGTAGGTGTACAAGGTGTGATGGCGCTGTGCTCTGAGCCCTGTGTCTCCGGCTCAGGAGGAGAATCCTCCGGCAGTGAGGTGAGCTTCACTTTCTCTGGGTGATGACCTGTTTTTATATGATGTTATTACAGCTGGTCGTGTGATCAACAAACAGCAGATGCAGAGGACATGTGATATGCTCTGATAGCTCTTCAGATTACAGCCCACACATTTCTCTGTAAATATTCTGTGTACCAATGAACCTCGAAACTACACAGTACTTAAAATGTCAAAGGGATGAAACAGGGAACTGCTTTATTTTACAGCCCACATACCCCAGACTGAAGTCCTCTGCACCCTGAGTCCCTTTTTTTTGTCAGAAATTGTCACACTTCTAAAAATGAATACGACCTCGTGTTTGCATGTTTGCACACTGACGCCCAGACTTTAGTCTGTCATTAAAGTTTTTGGAACAGGCGTGTTTCATATCCATCAGAGCCTTTGAAGAGCTGTTCGACAAGACAGAGAGACGGGCCACACAGAATAATTTCAGAACTCAGATAGATCGTGTTCAGCAGGTCAGATAGTGATATTCAGGTGGATGTTGACTGCACACAGACAGAGACAGAGATGGGGGACAGCTTCACCCCGTCTTGCAGCTGCAGTGCCAAATGCAAAAAAAATGGTGATGGATAAATAACTCCAGCAGAGAGAAGCAAGAGAGGAAATTTGTCTTTTCATTTTGTCTCATATTGCGATTTTTCGCAACTCATAGAACAAAAAGAAAATGTGTCAGAATCAGTGTGCAAGGTTTCTGTGCATTATGATTTTTGACGAACTAAAAAAACGCATCGGACACGGACTCAGTGTGCAAAGACTTTTACCCATAGATAACGGAGCTGCGTTCCACATTTCCATCGCTTTGTGGTCGTGATAATAGTTGTTTACCGCAGCGTATCCTCATACAACAGTTTGTATGATATCCTACAAACAAACGCCCCATGACGGACGTTACATACCTAAAGCTACGTTACCTTATTATCACAAAGGTACGGAGGTTAGGTTTAGGCAAGTTCAGTTACTAGCCCCTTTCACACTGCCAGATTTTCCGCGAATGTTGGGCCGTTTTGCCGGCAAGCTGCGAGCGTTTAGACACACAGAGCCGGATTGGCGAGTTGATCCGAGGTGTCCAATTTTCCGCCTCGTAGGGTAGACATATTGGTGGAACCCTTTTAGTTTAAACAGACCGAGGCGGCCTTCCGCAATGGGAGGGGCTGTTGAAGACTTGT
>NC_065527.1:2679552-2696247 GCF_006386435.1 Epinephelus moara
AGGCGGCATTTTGCTGCACTCCCCGATTTTGTTTTTATACTGCCAATGCTGAAAAAAGACTGATTGGGCTTTCCTGCAAATTTGCACAACTCCTGTTTAAAAAGGACTACTGTTTGGTTTAGGAAAGGAAATATGGTGATGACGAACAAATGCCTTAATGTTTACTAAAAGTTCAAAGTTCACTGGCCGGTGATGGCCGTGGCCAAAGGCATAATATTTGTGGGACATCCATTCGTCCCATCCTTGTGAACACAATATCTCAAGATACCTGAAGGGAATTTCTTCAAATTTGGCACAAACGTCCACTTGAAGAATAAACTGATTAGAATGTTTTGGTCTAAGGTTCATTACGACCTCACAAAACATTTTTTTGGCCATAACTCAATAATTCATGCACTAATTATGACAAAACTTCACACAAATGTCTAACAGGATAAAGTAATGAAGGTCAAAAGGTCAAAGGTCAGCTTGACAGTGACATCATCAGGTTTTAACGTCATATCTCAGGAACAGAAGGGGAGACATTTGGTCAGACACTGAATTGGTGACTCTAATCTTGAAACTGTGCTGACTGTGTAGATCTTCTGTGTGTGAAGCATCCATGTTTTCACTGACATGGATGGAGACTTGACTGACGCATGGAGGCGTACAACTGCAAGGAGGAAATTCTAGTTTTTTGTCTTGTTACGCAGTAATAGTATCAGTGCACTCCATATTTAATAAAGAGGTTCACTTAGTGATCTTAAGCCCGAAATTACCCCCTCTTCCCTTTACCTTTTGTTCGTACATATTCATGCCAGTACAGGTACATATACATTTCACTGATACTCTGTTTGTACTGAATAATTGCACTATATTTTGCGGGCTGTGATCTAAAGTGTTAACTAGCAGATGTAATGACTGAGGATTTTATGCATGACATCCTTCCAGGCGGGTTCCAGCTGTCTTCAGTTTGGGGTTCGTTCCTATCTGCACCACTTCTACGAGGAGTGCTCGTCCTCCATGTGGGAGAGGGACCCAGAGGACCGGGGGTTCGTCCAGAGCCAGAGGTCAGCCCTGTGGTGGAACTCAGCAGTCTGGAAGGTACGGTCCAATCTGTCCACACGACTCTCCATCCTGTAGTCTCTGCTGCTCTCTGTCTTATTACTGTCTGTGTATTCAGTTTAATAAATGTAGTGGCACGACTGTAAGTTTCACTGCCTCCAAAATGAAATTATTTAAAGGACGTAATCATCTGTGGGGTTCAAAATGGGAACATAACAGTAAGAAAATCCATAAAATGCATAACAGACATTGTGCTAATTATTGTGTCTGTCGCTGCGTCTTCAGTGCTGCTCAGCCTCTCGGGCATGTCCTGCATTATTTAGTAGGGAGACACACAGCGTACCTCCCTTACTCAGTCCTACACTGATATGTCATATAAATAAATACCAGTCACAAACTAATTTAACACATATAACAGAGATTTAATTCACCACTGCTATCTGTTACGTCCCAGGAGAAATCCTACAAGCACACAGGAAGTGATGCGTGTTGCTTTTCAGGTCTGAAACATAAGCGTAGCTCCCCGGGGAGATGGAGGTCAGGTATCCTCATTGTTCATAGAAAATTAATTCATCCTCTTTCGTATTAAACTGTTGACTGTAACAGTATAGTCACTGAGTGATGTCCCTTAGGTGTATTTCTTTATGTCGTTCTGTCTTTCAGTCCAGCCCATGTTCCCCATGACTCTCACAAGCTTTTTAAATCCAAATACAATAGTCATAATTCATTTATTGTCTTAAACAAAAACTGGCATTTATTTTTATGCTCAGTTTCTTGTTGTGTGGAGGACCAAAAGTGTCAAGGGAATAATAATTAAACCATTTAATTATTTATTTAATTGTACAATAAATAGCGTTAATAAATGTTTTTACAAATAATGTATAAATATAAAAATAAATGGACTATTATTATCATCATTTGATATTTTATTGGGCAAAAAAACATATAAATATTAAAAAAAAAAAAATACAAATAAAATTTTGATCCATTAATAAATATTTCAAATTACACAAACAACATAAAATAGTCAATACAAATGTCAGATTAAATGAATATCCAGTGCAGATAATGTACCTCTCATAAATGCCCATACTATGAGTAAAATGTGTCGACACATAATAAAAGGGAAATCCTCACTTGGGTAGCTGTGTTTACTCTTGTGCTCAAAATGATCTGAAGCTTAATTCTGAGATTATTCTATAAATAGTTTTCTAATAAATAATAAATAAAGCAACTTCTGATCAACCCATATCAATAACAACTTTATAAAACTAACAACTTTAGATTAAGTTGTACCCACTATGGATGTAAATCTCACTCACATCTGACCCAAACTCCGTCCATTTCAAGTACAGATACAGATAATTTTGTTGGGTTAAAATCTTTTGCAGTTTAAAATGAGAAATAACTGGATTCACAAATTGAATTAGGAATACCGATTTTAATCAGGTATTTAAAAGGCAGTTTCCTTTCCTATTTCCATTTCCCGCTCCTTTTCTTTTTCCCGTAGACCCTTTACATGACATCATGTGATCAGCTGGAGGTGCAGCTGCCTCTCCCCCACAGGGCTGTAGGCTACATAGGAGTGTTAAAATGTGTTTGTCTTGTTGTGTTACTGGGAGCCAGAATAGAAGGAGACATGGCTCAAAACCAGCCGCCACTGCCCGTCAACAAAAACAAAAACAACTATGGTTAAATGTGATAAGACCAAAGGACTGGACGGAGGCCATCATCAAAAACGCTCTCACCGTTAGATGAGAAAGTAGCCGTGAAGCACTGAATGAAGGAAAATGTCAAGGGAACGTTCACAATTGTTGGACATCAACACTGGAGCTCAGTATTGATTGATACAGTTACTAATTAATTAAATGCTGTATTAGTCTTTCCCTGACACTTGTGGTCGTCCATATTGTCCTGCCACTATGCTGATGTTACTGTGATTGACTGACGTCAACTGGATCCATAATTAGTCCCTTCCTTGGTAACAACATCAATCAATTCAATTGATTACGTGCTGTTTTAAGCTTGCTGTGCGTGTAAAAGCCTTTAGTGCACGCCCCTTTTCAACAACATACAAAAGGATCCAGGTATAGTCAGATTTTTTTCCACTTTTCTCCAAAATTAGACTTCCACACTCCCCATGCACTGCTGCTCCTCCCACTTGGAGCCCCAGACAGACAT
This sequence comes from Epinephelus moara, assembly GCF_006386435.1. NCBI lineage: Eukaryota > Metazoa > Chordata > Actinopteri > Perciformes > Serranidae > Epinephelus > Epinephelus moara. The sequence continues at coordinate 2,682,778 of NC_065527.1, forward strand.
GTGCCACCTCTGTGACCCATGGTGTCACCTGTTAATTGTGCCTCACCGGTGTATTAACTCTGGTATACTCATGTAATATTGTGCCAACTGTGCATTTTAAACTCAGTGGTAGCACTAGTGGTATTTGTAAAGGTGAAGGATTGCATGTGAGCCTCCTGCTTATTTGGCAATTTGGATTTTTGTGCATCACACACAACAAGATGACCTTTCCTAACAAGAAGTGAAGAGCGCTGAGTAAATAGGAGCCGCCTATAGAAACAAAGAAAGGACCAGAGCTGCAGAATTTCCCACTTGTGGTTTCTGTCTCTTTCCCTCCAGGTGTCCTTGGCCCTGGGTCTCCTGATCCTGACTGCTGGTGTTGCCAGCCTGTCAGTCGGTTACTCCACTCCCCACAAAATTGAGTCGTTTGGAGAAGGGGACCTGTTCTTCGTGGACAACCAGGCCGTCAGCTTCAACAGGGGGCTGCACGTCAGCACTGCGGCAGGGATCGGGCTCGCTTGTCTCGGCTCAGCCCTGGCGGCGATGGGGGTTGTGGTTTGGATTCTCCCCAGGGCCAACTTGAAAGAGAAGCTGTTCCACAGACCAGGGGAAGGGGGACGGAGAGGAGAGGCAAAGTGGAGGGCATTTAGGGATCCTGGGGATGTGGTGACGAAGCCGCCAGGCATAGAGGAGGGGAAGATACCCGTCACACTGTCGAAAGTGGAAAGTGTGCAGCCCACTCCCTAGAAAAGATCCCTGCTGGGCTATATGGTGTACAGGCTTTTGTTTTTGTCCTGGGGCCTCATTTACCTGGTCTTTAAAGTGTCGTTCGGCGTTTAAATGGAGGTTGTTTCACGACCTGGATATTATTGTAACATAAACTTAAACATAAAGGTCTGAACATGGCAGGATTTAAACAAAATTTCACAATCAGAGGAGACAAAGTTAATCCGTGCAAATGTTTGGTGTAGAATTGGCTTCGGTGAAAAGCCTGAGTCTTAAATTGATGGAGCTAATCTAGCTTATTGTAAACTGACCGTTAGCAAGCTCATCAGCTTGGTGAGCTTTATCCTCCCTCTTCAGTATGTTTTTATGAGTTAAATGTTGTACAGTGGTGACTAAATGCCAGGGAGAGCAACCAGAACAAGGAGAGAAACTGGAGAGAAGCTATGAGCCACTGTAACTGACTAGTGCTGGAATTAGCATGCTAACAGTTAGCTCACCAGCTACAACCTTTCACCAAGTAGCCCTGTGAGCAGTCAGTATGTCACCAGCCCAATCTGTTTCACATGAACGAGCGAATGTCACTTTGTGGTTTCAACGCGCTTTAGACAGGGTACACGGACAGTGATATGTGAAATGACAACAACCTCTGAACGCCGCGTTATGTGGTGGTGACAGGAAATACGATCACTGCGTTTGTTACATACGGGGCAGCACGGTTGGGTTAAGTCAAAGAACGTGTTTTCAGTTAAGATAACTATGTTTGTGGCGTACAGTTTGCAAGCACATCATAAAGGTAGTCTACATAACGTAACGTGGCATAACCACAAAAAGGACGTTAAGTACGGTAAAGGTCAAAGAACTCTGACTTTTAGTTTCACACAGAACATGTGCAGTGGTCTCCTGGGTCAAAGTCCTGTGTGTGTTTGGTACCATCCACCACCCCGACCTCCTCTCTACAAGGACTCTCTTTCTCTGCACACTACCAGCGGGGTCGTAACATTAACCACAGTGCATTGATGTCACTGAACCAGGGAATTCTTGTGTCCACCACAACAACAGATCCTAAATGACCTTCCACTGTCAACGTTTCAGTTATTGTCATTGTTACGCAATTTTAGCACATAACATCACACGCTACCACCACATAATGCTGTGTTAAGAGGTCATGGTCATTTCACGTCTTTGCTTTAAACACCTACCTAGCTTTCAAAGCACAACTTGATCTGAATAGATCATAGCTATTTTTTAAATAAATCTGAATTAAAATATATAAATGAGGCCCCAGGACTTCAGCCAGAGACCTTGAGGCTCTCTTTAACACCTCATATTACAGGACAGGGATTTAGTTGTTGACCATAGACTGTGTTCGTGCAGTGCACTCGTGTTATATTTGAAAATACAGTGAGTAATGTCCACCTCAGCACTCAGAGAGCAGAACCTTTATGACTGATGATATCTCTCACTTTATTTTGATTTATTTTTGCTCAATATATTTTTATTAATTATTTTTTTAAATAGTAGTGGCACCAGCTTTCCCAGTAGATAGATCAGGTGGTGATGTTGCATGAGTAATATAGAAAACCTATGTTTGCATTCACATAATCTATATCCACACATGGATCACAGGACGTTCAGAAAGGTTGCTCACAGATGTATAAAAAGACTCATTAACATTTCTGTATCTACGTTTTCACATATCTCCACTAATGCTCAGCTGGATTCAACACATGTACAGCCACAGCGCTCGCCTGCTCACCCACACGCCTACACACAAATTCATGCTCCATTGACAATATCACCTATTTTCTCCTCACTGTATTCCAGCTCTGTAATTGCCTGCAAAGTGTTTCCAGGCAACAGTTGGGCTTCAAGTGCTTCATTCTCAACTCCGAACAAAGACTCGTCTCCGATTGGCCCAGCACTTCCCCGCTCTTTATTTTCACACCAATCAGATGATTTGTTTACTTGTGAACACAGTTAGTGGTGAAGCGCTGAGGTGAGAGGAATGTGCACAGGCACCTTAGAGGCCACCTGTTTGATTAGGTCCTCCAGTTTATTTAAATGAGTCTGAATAACAGAGAGAACAAGTCAGAAAAAAAGAATAATCATGATGTCCTGGTTGGTTACCTGCACTGATTCCTCTGGATGTTATTTTTGATGTTTATTTGTTTTATTGTTGCTATGATGGAGATAATGGAATAAAATGTGGATGAAGTGTCACTAGTGCAAACGGCCCAAATAAACTTGTGATCTGCATAACTAAAGCATTTGGTGCCACTTTATCAATCTGTTTGGCAAGAATATAAACTTATCTTAAACCAGCAGTTCGTGATATTTTGATATTTATGCTCAAATGGGAAAGGCTGAAAGGGTGTCTTGTGGTGCTGCACCCAAGTCTGGAGATTTAATCAGTGTTTACCTGCTTTCAGTTAGGGCTGCCCCTTGATAGCCAACCAAATGTTCGTCGACTCGAAAGGTCATTAGTCGGCAAGATTTCATTGGTCGCTTAGTCGCAGAAGAAAAATAAAGATAAAACAAATGTGAAACAAACTCTATCAGGAGTTGCACCTTGTCAAAATAAATCCAAACCTATATGACTGGACCATGTGTGAGTTTACTTTGAAAGGACAGACACAGGAAGTGTGCACGCTCAGCAGTCAGACAGGAGTCAGGTTAATTTCCAGGGCTGGTACCTGCGGTTATTCCACAGGCTAGTTAATAACATGTCGGGCAGGAAATCCAAAGTGTGGGATCATTTTGAGAAGGTGAAGGACGAACCCAAGGTGATATGTAAACTCATCTTCATTGGTCGACTACAAACATGACGTATCATCTGAAACATGGAAGTAGCTACATGCCCATTAGCCCACAGCGTCATTAACAGGCGGCTCGCTCAGTGTGTGACGTGCACTTGTAGATAAAATATAGGCCTATATTAATGAAGGTTCATTAGTACGGTTTTGTATTTCTCTGTAATGTAGCACAGTGTTAACAATGTTACTGATACTATTCTTTCTCACACCTTCAACTCAAACCACCAAAATATATCATTTAATCATTACATTCATATCAGAAACATGCAGGAGACTAGTCCACTGATGGACCCTGATGACGACTGTTGGTCCACTGATGGACCCTGATGAGGACTGTTGGTCCACTGATGGACCCTGATGAGGACTGTTGGTCCACTAGGAACAGTCTTAGTCGGGAGCAGCTCTCCTTTTAGCCTCTTTTAGCTAATTGTTTTGTTGTGTTTGATTTTGTCCAGGGGAGGGGACTTGAAATCTTGACCTCAAGTTAACACGCCTGAATTTTGTCTTTTAAATCAATTCATGCAGACATCTGAGTTTAAAATACAAACAATGTGCCTTGGTGGTTGTTTACTCTTGTATTTAGAGCTGTCCACTTGTGATCAGATCATCCATGATGCATGTTGATACCAGGTCTAAACCGGCTCTAAGAGAACAAAGAGAATCCGCTTTCATGTCTGGAACTTCCCGTCTACAACGGGCTTGGGACATGCCGTTGTTGAGGACTTGGCTCAGATTCCGGAGTTACTCTCTTATCTTGAATCCTCCTTAAGAAATCTGATCCCGTTTGATTCGGCAGTGGGAACCTCTTGCGACCGTATGCCTTTGCTTACGTCGACCCCAGCAGGATTTGAACTCTGGACCATCCGCATGGAAGACGAGTGCTCTAACCACTACACGGCTACAAGAGAACAATACTAGAACTAACTGGGAGCTGAGGGAGTACACGCTGAACTGATGCTCCACTACCTAACAGGGTGTAATTGGAGGCACCAACCTCGAGCATCTCATTCAGCATGTCCGCAAACATCAGCAGCTCATTCAATTCTGCAACTTAATCTGCAGAATTCTCAGAGTTGAAGACCTGGACCTGGAACAACAAAGATCATGGGTATGTTCAGTCACCTCAGGGAGGGAATAAAATGCCCTCCCTGAGATTATTTTTTTGAGTGTACTCTGTGTGTGCTTCAGAAGTAAATTCATTTTCAAGTTATTTACAGTGAATGATCAGAGAGAACACCTACAGGTCATACAGAGAGCTGAACTTCCTCCTCCTGGTCTCCATCAGCTGAATCCTGGACTCTCCTTGGTGCTGTGCAGGTGTCTGAAAGGAGGGTGTTGTTGTGACATTCTGAGTGCAGTAAACTCGAACAGGCACAGAACCAAATATTTCACAGTATGTAAGAAATGTGTTGAAGAGGAACATTTAAAACCATTTGTGTGTAGGAATTACATTTTTGAATTACAACAGACAGACACAGTTAACCAAACTGAAGCTGCAGGTTGGACAGTAGGTCAGTGAGATCAGAGCAGAGGGGACGTGACAGGTACCCTGAGTTTCTAGAGATTGGTGGTGGAGATGTAGTCTGTGTGGAGAAAACAGCGAGTCTTCTGGCCAAGGTTGAGCAGGTTGTTTGACGACTATTTCTTCTAGTTTGAAAGGAATCCCTATCACTCACTACTTCCACTACTATGACTATTGGACTCTTACATTCTTAGTATGCCCACTTTTTTAGACACCTATACATCAAATATGGCTCCAAGTTACTCACCTGTACGGGCGGGTCTGGATGTACCAGGCCAGCCCAATAGATGACACTTTGCAGGCCAGGCCGAAGTTCACTTAGATGCTGTAACGCCGGGTTCACACTTCACACAGAAGTGCCCCGATTTGTTAAATGTCATGTAGTTGTTGTTGTTTTTTCGCTAAGTATCGTGATAATATCGTACCGTGGGCCCTCTGGTGATTTCCACCACTCCTAATTAGCACAAAGCAGAAAGTGGTATCTCATCAAGCTGCCAGTATGATTCTTCAGAGGTGGTTGTTGGACGCACAGTGTGATTTTGCCAAGTAGGACATGCTCCTGGATCAACATCCCACATCACATTCCAGTGCTAATTCTACAATCAACCAATCACAGCCCACTGACATCATGAGTGTGCTAAGCTAGTTTTCCAAATTGAAGTTAGTACAATTGAACAAACTTCTCAGTAACACTCAACAAAAACCTTACTGCAGGGTTTGCGAGTTAGCTTGCTAACTATGAATGCTACACTATTGAGTAAACTTGCTGATAGACTATAATATTAGCAAGTTAGCTTGCTATCTAGGGAGGCTATGCTGACAAGCAAGCTTAGCAATAGGCTCAAACATTGTTCATTAACATTAAGTGTAAGGATAATGTTATTTTGCAGTTGCGATGACCTGTGAAAGACACATTTAGCAAGCTAACTCGCTAACATTTTAGCCTATTGGCAAGCTTACTTTATAGTATAGCCAACCTAGTTAGTAGTGATGGCCAAATGAAGCCTCATGAAACATTTTCTTTATTTTATGAGCCCATTAGATAGCGCTCTTGGTTGAAAGAGAGAAACTCAAAGAATAGCCATTCAGTGTGCTTTCAACCTTTTGTTGAACAAAAAGCGCCATCTAGTGGGCTCAGAAAATAAAGAAAATGCTTCATGAGGCTTCATTTGGCCATCACTACAAGCTAACTCGCTAACCCTGCAGTAGCTTACATGGTTTTGTTCAGTGCTACTGAGGTTTTTGTTCAATTGTATTAACTCCAATTTGGAAAACTAGCTTAGCTCTGACGAAGCACACAGGAATTTGAAATACGCACAGAAGCAGCACATTGATGATGTCAGAGGGCTGTGATTGGTTGATTGCAGTGTTGGTCCAGGAGCATGTCCTACTTGGCCAAAATCATGTCGTGCATTGTTGGACGGCTGACGGATACGGATATCCCTCAGTTGATGGAATATCATGTTTGTATTACAGTAATCACTACATGAGCTTTTGGGGTAATGAAAAATTGTTTTTGGTAAATGCCAAAAATTGATCTCCTTATGTTGACGTAGACATTAAAGATTCTTCATACTTCAAAAGGTGCATCTCCTCTGGTAACACACAGTAAATGAAACAGATGGTGTTTTCTGATGTTGTGCTGTGCAGCCTAAAAACTAAAAGAGTTTGTACGAGTGAGTTCAGTACAAAATGTATTTGTGTGATGTTTCTGTGAGATCTTGTGTGTGAGGTGAAGCTGTGGGTTTGTGCAGGACAGTTTGTGTTAGGAAGCTGTATTTATGTCTGAATGAGTACATGGTGTCACTTTGGGACGATGAGTCACGCTGTGAGTCTGACTCATCTCGTCTTGTTTCCCAAGTTGCACACCAACAGGAGGGTCATCTAATGTTCACTGATGGAGACAGTGTGTACGTACACATACACATACACATACACATACACGCAGTTACTCTGGGTCACAGCTTGTCCTCAGAATGAAGCTATATGCTGTGTTTACTGTGCCGGCTGGACTGATTCCCATATCATCTTGTATCGAGCTGATGACGGCCTTTTATTAACAGACTCACAGTTTTGTTTGTTTTCCAGCTCAGTTCTGAGAAACATTTGTTTTATATTGTAAATTATAATAATTAACATTATTTATTTAAAGGTCACCATTAAAAAACATCCCGCAGAGCACTAATAGTAAGGTACGTTTGTCTGCACAATGATTGAAGTTCTTTCTTTCCTCCTGTGGCAAAATCATTAACACATGATGCCTGCTTATGAGCTGCCGTCAGCGCCATCACAGGAACTATTTTCTGTCTGTGTTGTCAACATGCTCCTAGCACACTTTGAGCGCATGTTTGCACGGCTGATTTGAGCATGCTGGGGTTTATTAGCGAGTGTATGTAAGTGCATAATGAGATAGAAAAGTGGAAGCGGTGGCAGCGTTTCCTGTGAAGATGGAGGCTGATACACGCTCCACTGACTGCAAAGCTCAGAGTGTGAGTCACGCTGTTGTGGGAGAAAAACCACACAGCCGAGGATTGGGCTGCAGTCTGCTCGGCTGATTGGCAGACCCATCCATCCCAGTGTGTGTGTGTGTGTGTGTGTGTGTGTGCTTGTGTGTGTGTGTGTGGGTGCTGTATCTCTGGGAGCCTGGGAGTCTGCTGCTCTGATATAATACTGTAACATCTCATCTGCTGTGGAAAACAGATAGGAAGCTGGAATGTCTCTCAGCCAGTGTGTGGGGTCGGGTACTCTTTGGACAAAAAACAGGTCTGTCGGCAGTCGTCTGGAAAAAAATAAATCAGTCAATATTTTCACTATTTTTAAATTTCATAATAATAAATGAAAAGAAGAAAAATTTAATTCATTATTTGACCAGGAAAACTTGAGGATCTTTATAAAAAGGGACCCAGCTGAGGAAAATAAAAACAGAACATCACCGTTACGCAGGATAAAACATAAACAACATCATGTTTGGAGCTACAGTAGCTTATGTGCATTTAATTTCACTGTAATCTAATGAAGGTCACGGAGTCAAAATGTGCTGCCTGCAGATTTTTAAGGAAAACAAAAGCCTGAGCACTGTGTAAATAACAGCTGCACTGGCTTAATTTGATGTTTGGTGTTGTATTTTTCCCACAGATGGTAATGCAGATGATATGACACCCTGCTGACGTATTTACAACAGAACGTCAGTGGAAGTGGCAGGGCAAAAAAGCAACAGGTAGAATTGACCTATGGCTAAGTCCCGCCCTCAAACACGATGAGCCAATCACAGTGCGTATAGCCATTCCCATACACTGGGACATTCTCTGCCTGGACGTCCATTGAAATGCATTACAGAAAGTCAGTTTGTTCGGTTTTATGAGCTTTTTCGGGGATTTGAAGTTTAAAAATAGTCAAACGGTGTGCATGGGGTACATGCAACTCTGACACAAGGTATCCTGAGAGGCTGGGCGACCAGGTGTATTTTTTACACTTTAAACCACATCTCAACCGAGAAAAGTGTCTCCTTTGGATAAAGTTGTGTGGTAACGTTAGACCACAACATCAACTCAACGTGAATAAGATTAACAATGATGTCTACATCTGTTCTAAGGTAAGTCAACATTGTGTTTGAGGCAACATATTGTCACTTTGCTGGAAAGAAATATAAAGTTATCTTTAACATCTCTAGCTAACGTTAGCTAAAGTTAGCCTAACGTTAGCTCCTAGCTGCGTTGTTCATCATGTCACCTTGTTTGCTGGGAGTTCATTAGCCTATTTTGTTCTAGTTTTGTACTTTGGTGATCGTACATCATTGTTAGCTGTTGTCCAAAGGGCTCTAGTTAAGCTAACGTTAACTTCTGGAGCTTAGCTTCATTAACTTATCTGTAATGGCAGAGATAACAAAGGTTGGCAAACGTTATGCTGAATGATTCAGTGTAAATACTGTAGCACCAAACTAACGGAGAGACACTCTTGGTAAAGATGGTAAAAAGGCCGTTATCCTTTTCTCATATTCTGAGCCAAAAACCTTAACTTCAGTGGCACTTTAACTTGTTGTCTTTGATGGTGACGGCAACCAGATGCGGTTCACAAGCGTACACTGTGACCTGTAAATTTTGGCTTGTAATTTAAGCTTTTCATCGACCTTCTCAACAATAAAATGATGAATATATCCCTCCAATGCGTAGTTTAGGCCCTTTTGGTTACTTCTCAATGACATCTGATCGTTATGTCCCCAAAAATCATCAGTTGCCTCCTGTGAAATGCCGTGTACTGTGACACCTGCCATAGCGCCGGTCACTGAATGTTGATAGTTTGTCCAAGTGAGTGGAGGGGGCGTGGCTTAGCCATAGGTCAATTGAAAAGCTGCTATTCTGTTTCTGAGATACACTAATATTTACAAATGGTTAAAGTGTACTGCACATTTACAAAAAAAGTAAATTTTATGCATATATTTTGCCTGCAGGGCCTAAGATATGTCCAAAGTATTATGCCGGATTTTATGACTCCATAATCGCCTAATCTGACATAGTGACTGCCGGAACAGACAAAAATGTTGTGCAAAATGTGGCCTCGCCTACATGTTAGCAGCATCTTCGTGTAACGCACAACTTATATCCTTTTCCACCAAAATTAGTGCATGTGTGCGGGAAACAGACCCTGTTCCCATTTCAACAGCAGACGAGCATGTCTCTCTGTTTTTTTGTTTTTGTCTTTTTTTCTGGTGTGTCACATTCAACATCACAGATGGGCCAGAAAACAGGTTAGTAAACAGTAGAGAGCAGCATAAAGGTCTTGTTTTTGTTCATCTCTTACTTATTCAGTCTCTCTTTCAAACAAGCGCCTTCTGTTCCTGAGATATGACGCTGAGTAATGCCTAGAAAAGTTTTTCGTGCAGATCATTATGATGTCACAGTGAAGTTGACCTTTGACCTTTTGGATATAAAATGTCATCACTTCATTATTTTATCCTGTTAGACATCTGTGTGAAGTTTTGTCATAATTAACGCATGCATTCTTGAGTTACTGCCAAAAACATATTTTGTGAGGTCACACCGAACATGAAACTTTGATTACCATATCATTTCCATTACCATACCAATCAGTTAAGTGTTGAGGCCAAGTGGATACTTGTGCCAAATTTAAAATTTTCTTGAGGTGTTCGAGATATTGTGTTCACAAGCATGAGACAGACGAACGTATGGATGGATAACCCGAGAACACAGCCACGGCTATCAGCGGCATGGAGGCATGAAAGTGTTTTTTAAGCGCTGATTTAACTAAATTTGAGCTAACATGCTAATGTCAGCATGCTAACATCGTGCTCAAAATGACAACTGCTGCATTCAAATGAAACTCGTTAGCTTGTATTTACGATGTGGGAAGTCGTGTACATGAAGTCTTACACTTGGAGCTCTCAGAAAATTTCCACTTACAAGGTCGTGCGTACCACAACAAGAGGGCAGTAAACACAACCCCATTAGCAAATAGCAAACATGCTAATGTTTAGCAGGTATGTTTGCTATCTTAGTTTTAGAATATTTTTGCTAATTGCTAATTAGTACTTAACAAGTACAAAACTGAAATATTTGCTTAATTCCCTTTAAAATTGCTGGCATTCACTCGACCACAGATGATTTGTCATTTGTTCAGATCTTAACTGGACACGTGAAGGCTCTTCCTCTCCCCGCCTGAAACAGCAGCCGAGACTACGTGTTCTTTGTTCAGTAAACAAAGGACAGCCATTTGGTACTGATCTCCACATGATGCCTCATTGTCACACCAAAGTGAGGCTCCTGTTCATGGACACATTTTGATTTGATTGGGCACTACTGTCACAGTGACATGTGACTCTGTGATGTCACCAAGCCAACTTAAGGAGAAGTTTCTGCTCTCCATCGTGCACTCTTGCTCCTAAACCTCTGAACCTCTTTCTTTCTCCTGAACCTCTCCTGAGCTCTTTCTCCTTGACCTTTGACCCTACACCCTTCTCAGTGTCCCAACAGAATTATCAACCAATCACAACTATCGATGCTGAATCCTCTGCCTGCAGACATCGGAGTTTCCTGTTGCTGTGCTACGTTAATGGAGCACAAATTTAATTCAGATTCTTACAATCAGCAATCCAACACTCTCACGAGTCGATCAATCAATCAATCAATCAATTTTATTTATAAAGCCCAATATCACAAATCACAATTTGCCTCACAGGGNAGCTTTATAAGTTAACAGTAGGATTTTAAATTCAATTCTGGATTTTACAGGGAGCCAGTGCAGAGTCGATGAGGTGTTGTTAATCACCTGACAACCATTCATGCTGCTGCTGTGTGTTTACGCTGCCTGATCCTACCTGCTACTCACTGCTCTCTGTTATCTCCACCCTCACGCCTCCTCCTCCTCCTCCTCCCCACTGCTAGTGTCTTATTACCATACTTACAATGACATCTGTTGCCTTGTGCGTTTAAGTGTCTCAGATATCTCAGTGATCCGTATCCTCTCATGTATCTGCACATGTGCAAACCTCTTGGGGGGGTTTATGTGCTTCCCTCAAAATCTTGTGCAGCTTGGATTCTTTTGGGGAGCAGCCAAAGAGTAACCATCCACATTTAAATGGTCTTAGAGCCCTTAACATGAACTGTGACACACACACACACACACACACACACACACACACACACACACACACACACACACACACAGGAATATTGAAGTTTCATTGAATTTTATAAAGATGTGGGGAAAAGAATTCAGTGTCAGACAGATGTGACCATAGTGAGGAGCGTAAGAGCTGGACAGGGAGTATGAGTCATACGCTGGAGGAAAAAAATGCCATAAGAGAAGTGAGGCAGAGAGACGGGAACGACAGCCTCACTATCACTCTCATTTGTCATTACATGCCTTCAGGCTGTAATTAGCATTTTCCTTTAAAACAGCTATAGAGTCGTTCCATTACAAGTGAAGCAACAGCAGGCAATCACGTCACCGATGAACTCATCAAAATTCTAGAAATGGTTATGGTTGACCATGCTGATGTCTCACACATTACAACATGAAGAAATGTTATTTCCCTCCGCAAGCACAACTCAATCTAAGCATTTGCAATGGCCAAACTCTTATCCAGCAGCACATATACAGTCCATTACCATGAAATACCATGTGTGTGTGCAGGAAGTAGACCGAACGCACAGTCATATAGAGAAATCATATCAGTGAGTGTTTGGATCCAGTATCATTTTACTGTAAGAGCCATTGCAGTGTTGCACTCCAGTGCAAAATGAACCATTTCTAGCTGTATCAACCCGCAGATGTACTCTCAGCGCGTCCAGCAGGAAGTTCTCTATACATCCCACAACCAATCAACCTCTGCCTCGCTGATGTCAGAGGCTCTGAAGATGAAACAAGATATGGTGGGCAGACCAGCACCCTGTTTCATCAGCCCACAGTCTCATGACACGAGCACATCCTCACACATCAAAAAGAAAATCTACTAGAAGAAGAAAAAGAAGCTGATATATATATATTTTCTAATTAAACCATTTGTTTACAGAGTGAAAGTCTCATTTTATAGGAATTAAGTGGAAAATGTCAAGATGACTGATTATTAAACTTGTCCCTCGTTAAGAAACCTGACCAATTCAAAGAAACAAACATTAACTCAGTTTAGAGCAAATTAACTTTGATTAGTTCAACCTGCGCTCTGTTAAACTGAGATCAGCACTGTGGTTATTTTTAAATTGATGCTGCTACAGTTGTGAAGCAATTAAGTCACATTAGATGAAAATGAACAAGACGATGTGTTGAATGTGAAATGTGAAAAAGTGTTTAATGAACCAATGATAGTGGCTCTATAGACTCTTTTAGGGCCAATGTCACGATGACATCATGTTATCAGCTGGAGGTGCAGCTGCCTCTCCCCCACAGGGCTGTAGGCTCCATAGGAGTCTTAAAATGTGTTTGTCTTGTTGTGTTATTGGGAGCCAGAATAGAAGGAGTCATGGCTCAAAACCAGCCGCCACTGCCCGTCAACAAAAACAAAGACAACTATGGTTAATCAGAACTGAACCAGGAAGAATGTCTTTCTCTTACAGAGCTCCCTATACTTGGAATAATCTGCAAAGGACCTAAAACTTGGACACTCTGCTGTTTAAATGCCTTATCTCCGATTGTCTTATCTTACTATATAATGACGAAAACTCTGTGTGTGTGTGTGTGTGTGTGTGTGTGTGTGTGTGTGTGTGTGTGTGTGTGTGTGTGTGTGTGTGTCTGTTCCACGTTTTTCTCCTCTCTGACTTGGTCAATCCATGTGAAATTTGGCACAGTGGTAGAGGGTCATGGGAGGATGCCAATGAAGCAATATTACATCAATTGGCCAAAGGGGGGCGCTATAGCAACCGATTGAAATTGCAAACTTTGAATGGGCATATCTCATGCCCCGTATGTCGTAGAGAC
>NC_065527.1:2696453-2701395 GCF_006386435.1 Epinephelus moara
TGTCATTCTGTCAGTCAGTCATTCTGTCTGTCCCACGTTTCTCTACTCACTGACGTGGTCAATCTATGTGAAACTGCACATAGGCATTGAGGATTGGCATAGGTAGAAGGTGACAAAGCTACCAGTGGGTATGGACTAGTTATTATTATTGTTGTTTGTTGTTTTGTATGATTTCATTTCTGTTTTAATTTATATGCATGATGGTTCTTTGTTTGGCTGGCATCAGACATAGATGAAAAAAACTGTCCTTTTACCTCGGCATCATTCCCAACACCGTCAGTGGAAACACAGCAGGACAACAGTGAAAGTTCAGGCACTAGAAGTCCAAGTACGGCAGGTGGGAGGGGAGGTGGATGGGTCCAGCAACCACCAACTTTCACCCAGGAGGCCGGTGTTCACTCTCCGTAAGATTGTAAAGGCAAACCTTGTTCTTTTTTCCAAAACCCAACCATGTGTGTGTGTTGTTGAAGGACAAAACGTACAAACTGTGAAGCGTCCCAGGACATCAACAACCAACACACCCAGGGTACCTTGCACGTCATATATCAAAGTGGAAAGTCCGCAACCTAACGTCGATATGTGCCGAGGTCAGAGGAAGAATGTGTTGACCCCTACGACGCTGTAAAGCTGTACTCTACGTGATGGTGTTTTTAAGTGTAATACAGCTACTTGTTAGCAAGCACCTTTTTTAAAACCTGTCAAAGCTTTAAAATTCACAAGTGGGGTATTAACTAATGTATTTTATGTTGTTGAACAAAACGTTAAAGTCCCTTAAGTGTGTGTTAACAACAGACTTTACTTCATCAAACCAAGAGCTCACTGACATCTAGTCGAGGTCAGGAGTGCTAAAATGCTAACTCATTTCCAGGTTTCATGACTCATTTCTGCAGCTTTCTATTGTGAACATGTTAGCATGATGCTAACATTTAGCATCAAGCACCTATTTATCTTGCTTATATCATTGTAGTTACAAGTAATTATGTAACCTTATTCAATATGAAAAAAGCTGTTTTGAATTGAAAATGTTTTACATGATTAAAGAAAATGTTTTTTTTAATGTACAGTGTATAGTTTCACTGATTTGTGTTTGTATAATTCCAATTCATTTAGTCTGTTACTTCCTGTTTGTTAGCTTCATACAAATGTTTGTCAGCGTCAGGTATAGAACAACAAAGTTCAACAACAAGAGTATGAACAGTCTGTGTGCATAAATGAGCAGCTTCCATTTCTACAAGGCGTTTACCGCTGCTCTTTTATTTTATGACACCTCACACAGATACACAGTGTAACAAGAAACAAGACAGAAAGGACGAAGTTAAGGGTGCTGAAAATTAAAAATGCAAAGCTCAGGATCCTAAAACCTTCCAAAATTCAGATGAAATCACATCATTCTTCTGCCGTTATATTAATACGCCCGTACACCCACTGTGATTGAAGCAACAACTCACTTCTTCTGTGGTGGTTGTCAAAAATCATCCACTGAAAAGCAGGAAGTCACTATGTGAGCAGAGGGGAAGTTGAGGGGAAGTGAGTATGAACAAAAAAAAAAAAAGTAAATTAAAACACTTCATCACAAAATAACTCCAGGAATACATTAAACATTAGATATTGATGATATATAACAATGTCAGATGATCTGAGGTGGACTTTAATTTCAATTTTAATAACTTAATTTTAATAACCAGCAAAAGTCTTCCCTTTTTTACAACAATTTCCTGCACTGTGTTGATCTATCGTGGTTAAGTATTTATGAGAGGAAGGTAATAATAAGGCCGCTAAATTCAAGGCTGCAGGTGTGTGGAGACGGGTGTTAATAAAGTGATATTGCTGAGTAGCATTTTGGATCATTATTGTGTCTTAAGAGAAATGTGTTGTGTAATAAATGTCCAGTTCTTTTACTCACTGACCACTATATTAGGTACACCTTACTAGTACCAGGTTGGACCCCCTTTTTAATTCTTGGGGGTTTTGGTCCATATTGACATGATGACATCACACAGTTGATCCATGATGAGAATCTCCCGTTCCAGCACATCCCAAAGGTGCTCTATTGGACTGAGATCTGGTGACTGTGGAGGCCATTGGAGTACAGTGAACTCATCGTCATGTTTGAGATGATGTGAGCTTTGTGACATGGTGCGTTATCCTGCTGGAAGTAGCCATCAGAAGATGGGTACACTGTGGTCATAAAGGGATGGACACGGTCAGCAACAATACTCAGGTAGGCTGTGGTGTTTAAACCATGCTCAGTTGGTACTAAGAAAATCTCCCCCACACCATTACACCACCAGCAGCAGCCTGAAGCGTTGATACAAGGCAGGATGGATCCATGCTTCCATCTGAATGTGGTTTTTCCAATCTTCTATTGTCCAGTTTTGGTGAGAAAACCCGTGTGAATTGTAGCCTCAGTTTCCTGTTGTTAGCTGACAGGAGTGGCACCTGGTGTGGTCTTCTGCTGCTGTAGCCCATCTGCTTCAAGGTTGGACAAGGTGTTGTTGCTTCAGAGATGGTCTTCTGCACACCTTGGTTGGAACCAGTGCTTATTTGACTTCCTGTTGCCTTTCTATCATCTTGAACCAGTCTGGCCATTCTCCTCTGACCTCTGGCATCAACAAGGCATTTTGGCTCACTGGATATTTGCTCTTTTTGGGACCATCCTCTGTAAACCCTAGAGATGGTTGTGCTGAAAATCCCAGGAAATATTCAGACCAGCCCGTCTGGCACCAACAACACCACAACTTTCTTCATCATTCTGATGCTGCGTTTGAACTTAAGCAGCTCGTCTTCACCGTGTCTACTTGCTGCCACGTGATTGGCTGATTAGCTATTTACATTGACCAGCAGTTGAACAGGTTTAATTTCCTTCTTTTTATTAATAACTTGCGTCTGGATAAGCAGTATAAGCACAATACTAATTTACAGGCAGTGAATGTAAATCTATGATATTAAAGGATGTAAGATTTCTCCACTTACTGTGACAACAGGCGGCTCTGTCATCCTGATAAGAATGATGAATGTAAAATATTTTTGTGTTTATAGGCTGTAACACCTCCACAGTGTTTCCTCTCCTACAGTATATTTAAAGATTATCTCTTTTCCACAATGTCAATTTAAAGTCGTCTGACAGGAGAGCCCAAACGCGGCTCTCACCTAATCAAAAGTTTCCATTGTGCAGAAGTTATTTTTCCCTCTCGTTTTGTCTGGAACCCATCAGGAGATTTGGCACAGTCAAACACCTCTGCATATTTGCAGTCACCATTGGTTTGTTGAGCATTAAAAATGTTAATTGGAATTTTTAAAAAGGAAAGAAAGTATCGCATTACCGTCCCACCTCCTCCAGTCACAGGCTGTCAAAATGCAATATTCCAAATTAGATTGTATTTGGATAATCTTTTGAACTGTAATAGGTTTCCAGCCAGCAGGCATATTACTATTGGCACATCATTATTAAACAAAAGTGACACCGAACCATCACTTTGCAGGCGGCGCCAGATAAACGTTCGACACCGTGCAAATAATATTAGTTCTGCTTCCAGAGTCACTGGCTTATCTCTGGGATGCTATATTGGGTTCATATCCCTGTCGGCTGGCGAGGGCCTTCTGACGGAAGTGTCTAAATTTATGAGTAGCCCATATGTGTGAGGTGCATGTATGAATAGGCTGCTGTGTGTGTGTACTATGTAACGTGTGTGTCGCATATTAACGCTTTTATATGTAAATGTTGTGTGTGTGTGTGTGTGTGTGTGGGCGGGTGGAAAGATGCGTGTCTGCTTGTGAGTGTGTGTGCAAAACTGGATGCATTCATATGTAAATAGGCAGTGTATGTGTGCCTGTATGTGCAGACGCGACCCATATCATGGCATAATGAGATCCGCCACTGTTGGTTACCCTCAGACAGTGGTAATTATGGCTGCAGTGAAAAGGACTGATGCTGAAGGCAGGATGGACGCTCACACACTCACATATTCAACCACACACAGGCCTCAGTCCCACTGACAGCCCGCTGCAGGCAAAATGACGACCTGTCCATTTGGCACCAGCATGGGAATAGGATGCCGCTAACTGGATATGATAAATTAGACCTTGCATCCGCTTTCTAATCAGCTTTTACAAAACCTTCATAGCTGTTATAATATCAACAGCAGACAGATACAGGACGTTCACAGTGATGTCAAGTCAATATAAAGCTGATAAAGAAGCACAATATAAAGACAGCGTGACACAAAGAGCGACCAATAAAAACAAGAAATATGAAAAAAGTCTTTATTCAGCCGTATCATGTAACTCAATGAGGTTGATGTTGCTTCCAGGAATGTCACAGTGAACATCTCATCTCCTGACAGTGTGTAGAGCCGTCTATAGGTGGTGTTAATGGACCAGAAAGATTGTCTTTATTCAGATGGAGGGAGAGTCTGCTTTGTGAAACAATGTGTGGTGTGTTATATTAGTCAGCTCACAGGATCAGTCTGGTTATCCTGTTAAAGACCAAACTCAACAATGAATTGATTTTGTTAAGTATTTTCCATGTTGCCAACGCCTGATATATATGTTATGTCTCTGTGGAGCTCTAGTGTGCAGAGACACAGTCACACCAACACACAAGTGTCAATGCTCACAACAGTGTAGGCCACGTGTGTGGACTCTGCAGAGAGCTGACGCACAAGTATAAATCCACCTTCACTCAATATCGTGATGGAAAAGCTGAGGAGGCAAACTGGCACCTCTCCAGGTACCAGTTCACACTTCATATATTTATTTCAGACGGGTACAAGAACTAGTGACCCTCCCGTTGCCTGTGCCACCCCATGTGTGTTTTGACATTTTGGACGACATGCTATACTATGACTTTTTTTCATGATTTTGGACGACATACTATACTGTGACGATTTTTCATGATTTTGGACGACATGCTATACTATGACTTTTTTTCATGATTTTGGAC
>NC_065527.1:2709922-2728000 GCF_006386435.1 Epinephelus moara
TTTTTTCATGATTTTGGACGACATACTATACTATGACGTTTTTTCAAGATTTTGGACGACATACTATACTATGACGTTTTTTCATGATTTTGGACGACATGCTATACTATGATGTTTTGTCATGATTTTGGACGACATACTATACTATGACGTTTTTTCAAGATTTTGGACCACATGCTATACTATGACGTTTTTTCATGATTTTGGACGATATGCTATACTATGATGTTTTGTCATGATTTTGGACAACATATTTTAATATGACGTTTTTCCATTATTTTGGACGGCGTAGTATATTATGACATTTTTTCATGATTTTGGACGACATACTATACTATGACGTTTTTTCATGATTTTGGACGACATGCTATACTATGACGTTTTTCAAGATTTTGGACGACATGCTATACTATGACTTTTTTTCGTGATTTTTGAAGATATACTATGAATATAGTATAAATTTCTATTTGTTATTGTTAACTCTTAAATTTGTCTGTCTTAAATTAGATGGATTCAATTGTTTATGTCAATTGTTTTTAATACTGTGTCAAAATGAAATGAAGCCAAAGACTGCATTGAAGGAAAATCAGAAACACTAGAACCTGTTTTGAAAAAAATGCACAGATGATTCATGATTTGTATTGATCGTACAAAAACATGAAAAAGCAATGCTCCTTAAGCAACCTCGCACAAAGTGTTTGTATCCAGGCCTGTAGGTACCCATCTCTATTTATAACATTTGTCATGACTGTAATTGTCCTTGTCCGAGAGTTTCTCCTGTGTGGAGACACTTGGCTGCTCTGTGATGCTGCTGACAGGCTGTTGTACCTGATAGGCTCTACATCCTGTTTGCACACTGACAATCGCATCAGTCGAGTTCTGATATTTTCTTGGTACTCACCTTGAACCTTTCAGCCACAATTTCACTCTCTTTACATCTCTCCATCTCTGAGTGCAAGTGTTGCCTCCCCGCTCGTCTCATTGTCTAATGGACTCCACACAGCGCAGCGTGTCTTTTATGGTCAGGGCTCCTTGATCAAGTGTGTGTTTCAATGCCACATATATGTAACATGGAGCAAACACACACAGAATAAATTATACTTGTATGGCAATATTCCATGGGTTCAACCTATTGTCCATTAATATGCAGCATGGAGACATTTTGGATGTCTTTTGTTTGGATATGTTCGGCTGTGAGGTGACAGGGTTCACACTTGTCTGTGTTTTACATTGTAAACTCATTTATTGAGCCTGAGGCAGACATGTGTACTGTGTTTTGCTGCATCCACCTTTTTAAAAACAAGTGTATGGGATCAGCTCATTCTGCAAATATACACTCACTGGCCACTTTATTAGGTACACCTGTTCAACTGCTTGTTAATGCAAATATCTAATCAGCCAATCAGGTGTCAGCAGCTCATTAACATTTAGTCATGTAGACATGGTGAAGACGAGCTGCTGAAGTTCAAACGCAGCATCAGAATGATGAAGAAAGGTGATTGAAGTGACTTTGAACGTGGCATGGTTGTTGGTGCCAGACGGGCTGGTCTGAGTATTTACTGGGATTTTCAGCACAACCATCTCTAGGGTTTACAGAGGATGGTCCCAAAAAGAGAAAATATCCAGTGAGCCAAAATGCCTTGTTGATGCCAGAGGTCAGAGGAGAATGGCCAGACTGGTTCAAGATGATAGAAAGGCAACATGTTAAAACTTTGTGTGTTGATCCAAATCTAAATCAGAGCAGTAGCAGCAATGGGAGTGAAAAAGAAACATAAAGTTCTCTCTCTTAAAACAAATCTGCCTGTTTCTTTTTCTAAGACTTTATTATTTTCTGTGTGAAAAAAAACCAAACAGTTTGGACACAACACGGAGGAGGGATGTTCAAACGTGAGCAGGTTGGATCATGAAAACATGGAAGGTGACTCAGAAGAACCCGATACAGGCGTGCATCCCTCCTTCAACACCTACATCACTCTGTTTTCGGAGCCGGCTGTGCACGAAAGCCTGACGAGGAAGAAGTGTAGTCTGTGGTGTGAGGCCCAAACCAAAATACAGTGAGGAGTGTGAAACCTCCACAGGCAGCCCACAGATGTCGTGCTGCTCTTTACACCCAACCAGAAGCAAGCGAGCTGGAGCAACAGCCAATCACTTAAAGGCCTCAGCGTGGACTATTTTTATTAAATGTGCAGTGTATCATTGACAAAAGCAGAGATGGAGATACACAGCTGAGGAGGAGAGGCATCCTACTTCACTCAGTAGAGTCAGTAGGCTGCGTCTCCTCTGGGGAAGACGTGGTTTTGTTGTTGTAAACTGAATATAGAGGAGAGCTGATACAGAAGAAAAACATAACGTTAAAGACAGAATCTAATTTTGATTGTGATCAACATGTTTATTCTGTCTCATTCTCATCTCCAGGTGGTCAGATTCACCCCTCAGTGATATTGAAACCCCGTAGCGTCCTTATGAGACGCACTGGGCTTTCACGTAACTCCAGTGTGAACCCATCAGCAGCAAAACTTGACGCTAACAGCGGGTGACATGGTATAAAGAGCCAGAGAGACCACGTAGGGCGAGAGGGAGGGATGAAGATGGGTGAAACAAAGACTTTCACTCAGGAGACAGCTGTTTGTTTCCAGTGTGAAACCAAAAGTCAGTGTTGTTTTAACGTAACATTACGTAATTTACATATGGTCGTCGCACACTGACATCACTGATACGCTACTGTTACGTAACAAACGTGATTATTTTAACTCAAAATATGATCTTTTTTCTAAACCTGACTGCAACAATAACCACGTGTTCACACCAAACACGATGCCAATTTCGTTTCGTGTTTTTCAAGCGAGTTGGAATGCTAGAATATTTTGTGTTGACTCGCCTCATACGTACGTATAATCGCTGAATTAGTGAATTAACTTTCGGGAAAAAGTCCTTTGCGTCATACGTCCCCGGAGGATCTCAATGCTGATTGGCTTTTGCGGCGTAAATTGGTCGCTTAAATCCAGATTTTTCAACTTTTGCAAATAAGTGCAAGACGTGAAATCATGCTACTCGTTTAACATGTGCTGCTTAATTTGTGTATTTTGCATCATTTGCATCGCGTCCATCATGCTGCCCTTTGAGAATTCAAATCTTAAGGCCTTTGCAGTCAGTTTATTGCGTCTGAAATTGGTGGCGGATTTAAAATCCCCGAAAGATAAATCACACACAAGACTTAAAATGCTATTTTTGTGGAGGCTTTATTGTCTTCACAATTTATTGTTTCTTATCTGTGAAATTAAAGTAAATCAAAGCTTTGTTTCCACTGAGGGAAATGGTTTCAGCTTACAGAGACAGACAGGAGGTCTGCGTCGCGACGTGAAGTTACATTTCTGGGGAGGTGTGCATACAGCTACAACGTAGGGTATGACATAGGTTACGGCATAGGCTCTTAGTTGACGTAGAGCCTATGCCGTAGGTATGGCATCAATTTAACGCAGAAGTAAAAATTCCATCCGAGACCTCTGCTGACCTCACCAGGAAAAAACCTCAGCACCATCTAGTGGACCGAAAAAGCAACTGATTTTATTATTCTAGGTCCAAAAGTTGTATTAAAATGTTATATGCAAAAATGTATAATGTGTATAATAAAAGATTGATACTTGGCGTCCATTTATTGATACAATATCGCCACACAAAATATCGGGATACTCTGCTGTATGGATTTTCCCCACAACTACTGCATATGCTGATGTAGTTACAGACACGTCAGACTCGTTCACTGCGTCATTTCGTACCTCTTTACTTTTTAACGAGCTCTCCCCTGCTATATTTGGCTGGTCGTGTTGACATCTACTCACCCCAATTTCTAATCTCTAACATTTATGATGATTTTACAATGTTTTTCTTTCCTGATGACAGCATTTTCTTTCAGTCCCTGTTGAATTTATCATTTTCTCATAAATAACAGAAAGCAACTGAATGAATAAATCTGTCTTCGTAACACCTCTGTGACACGTCTCTTTCCTAATGACTGAATGATCTCCTGAACAGACAGTCTGGCTGTAAACTGCTGCTGCCGCGGTAGAAACTGAATTTCCCAGGTGATGATTTAATGCGCTATATTTGTCGGTGAACTCAGTGGGCTGATGATGATGATGATGCCACAAGATGAAGCTGAGTGGCAGGAGACATGTTTGCTCAGATGTGTCATCAATCATTTCACCCAAAATACATCTCACACTCACAGAGGAGAGTTGGGCAGAATCAGGTCACAGCTAAAAGACACTGAAACAGTTTAAGCGAAAAGTGTCAGCTCAACAGTGAAAGTCAAACAGTCAGAGGGCAGATTATTCAGATTAAAGGCGGGGGCCATCTTTTCAAAGGTCCCTTTAATTTCCAACTTTATCTTGTCTGGTGTCGCCGACTCCCACAAACCTGTCAGATGACCTCAGATGACAAACAGCCTGTGATGTGTTCAGAAGACTCAGTGCCATAATATATTATTGTTTCTACATTCAGTCAGTCGACCACTCACTGTCATCACATGTGCATGTTTCTATACATTTCCACTCCTTCCACACCAAACTAAAGTGGCAGCTGTTGAGGATCAAATCATCTCCTGCTTCACAAACCTTTTACACATATAGAGTGTTGGCAGTGCCTTCACAATAAGGCTCCACCAAGTGTTTTAGGATAGAAATCTAATACAGAATATTTTGTACTGAAGCTGCTGATTAACAATATTTTGGACAATGTTCTATATCTTTAAAATATGACCACAATAAGTACGCTTTTTTTTCTCTCAACGAACTGTGTTCTGGTCGAAGTGGAAAAACCTCTGAAGCAGCATTTTACATGTTTACTGTTACACTTGCTCCTGAAACCTGACAACTCTTAGGGCCTGTCCCAACACCCACACTTCCCCTAGAAATACCCACTTGCACTTGGTTGTGTGCGTTCACGTTTAGGCTAGTGGTGTCCCAGAACAGAACTGTGGAAATGGAAGTGGTTTCCAACACTTAAAACCAAGGGAGCCCCGACCCACACTTTCAACAAGGTGGAAGATGAAATTTCCCAGAACACCTTGCGAAGTCAACAACTTCAGCAAGTTTTGGAAAACAATTTGTTGCTGTACGATCGGACTGTAGGCCATACAAACAACAGATGGTTGGACTAGCGTAAACTCATCAGCAACTCGACTTACCCGAGCAAAATCGATCAGAACTAGAAGACGTCGTAGGCTCCTTCTGTTTTCAGCATTTCTTCTCTGAATAAACATAGCACACGCCACAACGCAAGCGCTGGAGCCGGCATTTTCAAACCTGAATGACTACCGGTATCTTGTGTTGCTGCTATGCGTGACGTATGCCTGCACGTCGGCCACGCCAACTTGCATGACGTTCTTCCATTTCTTAGGGAAATATCTCTACCCTAATATTTCTCACTTCCCTCATCAAGGGTGATCTCGCAGACGAGGGCACTCAATACCAAGTGGAAGATTTAAGGGGTAGAAATGGGACAAGCCCTTAGCCTTCACAGGTGCATCACTATCAGGTGTGCAAAGTCATCCAGTGGGCCGGACTGGACACAGTGGCCCCCGGGACGTAGGTTTGACTCCCCTGCTGTAATGTATTTTTTTGGGGAATTGGGGTTGTATAGCTTTCTATTTTATATATTTATCTGCTACTTTTTGCTAAATAACTGTCTGTCATGCTCTCACTTAACATGTGGAAATGCTTTTTCAGAAAGTAACTGCGCTTCTCCACGATCTTTCTGTGGATCCCTGAGGTACAACGTAGATGTTTCAGACCACATGTCCCATTAGATACAATCTGTACTGTCTTATTATCCTGAATTAAACACAAGATAAAACTTATTGTTTAAACAAATAAGATAAAACTTTGATTCAGAGTATTTCAGCTGCCAGAGCAGACCTCCACAACCTGAGCTCAGAGAAAACAAACAGGCTAATTTCTCGGCCCAGGCTTTCAGGAGGCTCGTCCACTTGGCCTGTGCAACAAAAATAAATAAGACAACTGTTAGCTGAGCCGCATCTTTGACCCCGCGAAGTACAGTAACCGCGAGGGATCTCCAGTGGATGTGCTGTGATGTTTCCTCAACTACAGTCACTGGGATTAGATCCAGGTTTGTGTTTACTGTAGGGGGGATTTTGCTTGGCCAGGATGACGGCTGGAGATGGATCCCTGAACACTGTGAACAGATTCCAGGCCTGCTATGTGGTGGGCTGCGGGCTGTGGCTGCGGCTGCCGTCTTTCATGGCCGATTCCTTTGAGGCAGGAGTATCTGAGAGAGACTGCAGAGAGGCGCTGCTCAATGAGCAATTTATATGTTCTCAACAAAGCTTCTTCTTTGGACCCTGAAGGCAGGTCTTAATTGTTAGACGTGATATCTCCACTCCCCCTCTGCCTCTCCTCTTTCTTTGACTGTTTTCTTCTCCCTCCTCCCACCCACCCTCCCTCCAGCTATTAGGAATTGGATTTGGAGCAGAACGATCCATTTAGTCTCTCTCCTCCATCTCTATCCCTCTCTCCCTGCTTCCACACCTCCTCTGTAGGTTTCTCTCATCAAAGCCCCGGCTTAATCTGTCTATTTTTACCTGAAGGAATGAAAGGAAGGGATGAGGTAATGCTTTTCCTGTCCATCAGGTGGGCAGTGGTGCATGGGCTCTCTGATGGTATAGCTCAGGGAGCTAGCGCCACCATGTGGACACAGAAGAGATGGAAGGCAACAGCAGGGGAGGTTCAGTCTGAAGAAATGATCCCAAAAGTGATCAAAGCAAAACTCCAAGAGCTCAAACACAGAATCAGCTGAGCGAGTAAATAAAGATATAAATGGTCAAATATTTAACAATGAAAACTTTATGAATTTACAGAACCACTGACTTGATTCATTAAAGTCCTCCAAGTGTGTTTGAGAGTCCACAAGTCAAACCACCTCAAGTCAATGTGTGAGAGCAGAGCTCCACCTGGTGGATTAACCCTTTAAGACCTCAGCAAGCTGGCTTGATTTCTTTTAAAAATATAGGTGGAAGGCAGTGAGCAGCGAGAGAAGTAATTACACACGAAAAATTGTGAGAAATTAGTAAAAAGAGAAAATTAAAAACAAGAAAATCAGTAAAAAATAATTTTAAAACAAACAAGGAAATGATCCACAACATAGTTTTAAAATGTAATAATAATAATAATTATAGTTTTTCCCTAGTTTTTTTTTTTTTAATAAATATATACGGTTTTTTTTGCAATTTTTGAGACATTTTTTACCAAGTTGCTCAGTGCCTTTT
Source organism: Epinephelus moara (assembly GCF_006386435.1). NCBI lineage: Eukaryota > Metazoa > Chordata > Actinopteri > Perciformes > Serranidae > Epinephelus > Epinephelus moara. Next base: position 2,717,205 of record NC_065527.1, read on the forward strand.
CCCCATGTTTTACCCCCAAAATTAGCAAGAAATTGGTAAAAAGAGAAACTTAAGAAAACATTTGTTAGAAAAATTATATGTATATAAAAAGTAAAGAAAGTAATTAAGTAAGTTAAAATCAAACAAACAAGGAAATGACCTAGGAAAAGTGCTTGAAAACGTGATAAGTCTGTAACAGGGTTTTAAAATTTAATAATAATAATTATTAATGTAGTTTTTAAATAATTTTCTAAATTTATTATTATTATTATTATTTTTGCAATTTGTGGTACATTTCTCACCAAGTTGTTCATTGCCATTTTTTTCCTCCATGTTTTACCCAAAAAATTAGCAGTTGCTAAAAAGAGAAAATTATAATCAAGATCAAGAGTGCTTAAAAGTTAGAATAATTGTGTAGCATAATTTTAAAATGTACTACTACTACTAATAATAAATATAGTTTTCCCCCAGCTTTTTTCCCTATTTTTTTAATACATTTATAAATTTATTTTCTAAATTTATTACATTTATTTTTTCCTGTTTTACCCCCCAAAATTGCAAGATAATAAGAAAAAAAGAGAAAATTAAAAACTAGAAAATTAGTTAAAAAAGGAAAGTAAGTTAAAAACAAACTGAAAACCTGAAAAAAGTGCTTAAAATCTTTTTTTTCCCACAATATGTGGGACAGTTCTTACCAAGTTGCAGGAAATGACCTGGAAAGAGTGCTTAATAATGTAATAAAAATTTGATGAAACTCTAATAGTAATAATAATTATTATAAATAAGTTTTTCCCTAGCTTTTTTCCCCAATTGTTTTTAATCATTTTCCAAATCTATTAATTATATTTTGCAATTTGTGGGACATTTCTTACCGAGTTGCTCATTGCCTTGTTTCTCCTTGTTTCTGAAAGAAATCGCACCAATCTGCTGTCAGGGTTCAAAGGTCTAAATACTTTGGAAAGATGTCTGAAAGCAGCACAAGAAAAGTGATGTCACTCCAGGTTTCAGAGGATTAAGACAGCAGATGACGATGGCACAAAACTGAAAACATTTTATTTGTAAAATAAAGGCAAGGAGCTGATTTCTGCATTTCAGAGTGATACTGAGAGATGACACGATACAGGATCATCGCAGCCGAAAGGTACAAAATGTTTCAAACCATCTGAGATCGATTTTTAAACCAGCTGAAGAGTGAAGAGTTTGTGTCGGTGTAAAGGATCTGCTGCTCCAGAAATACTAAACAATCCTCCAAACCAACATACAATTAACTTTCCATGATGTCTGGGAGAACAGTGCAGACATTAAAACAACAGGCGTCACATTATCATTTACCAAAATAAATAAAAACATCACATCTGGATGATCTGATTGGTGTTTAGATCAAACTATAATAAATCATGTCAACTATCAAACCCCTCTTTTTGGCGAGGGCTTGTATCTGTGTGGCAGTGACACAGCTGCTTTAGGTCAGGGATGATGTCTCTGATTAAGTGGCAGATTTTTGGGTATTTGTGACACAGTTTGGTGACAACATCCCAGAATAATCAGAGAGCGACAACCTTTTTACCTGAAATGGTGTTTAAACTATGTAACTGAAGAGCAGCAGGAGAGGGCAGTGTGCTCGTGTCCGTTTGCCTGAGGTCCAACAAAGGGTTAAAAAACACCCTCATTATCAACTTATGTCTTAAATATCTGAATTCTTACATAAGAAAATAAATATATCTGCAAAGCAACGAAAAACCCTAAGGCAGGCAGAAACAGTTCAGAGGAGAACTGAGATAAGTGACTCCATCGTCTTCGCTGCACTGATCCGTCCTAACAACTGTCACTGTCCATGTGTTCGTCTCGTTACCTGCACGTTAAAGGCACAGAGGTGGTGGGAACGCTGCAGGATTTGGAGGCGCTGTTACGTCACAGAGAGAAGGTCAATAAGTGTTTGAGTTAAAGTCCATTCTTCCTCAGTCGTCTTTGTTGTGGTTGTTGCCGTTGCAGCTCTGAGGTCGACCCACGCAGAACTTGCGCGGATGGTTTTCAAAGTCGAGGTAATCCTGGACGATGTGCGGGTGCTGCTCTATGAAACGATGGAGCTCATCTGGAGAGGAAACACAGCAAATGGAGTTATGATATCACTACTGTCAGTGAGTGATTAACATGTCTGATATCTTTTGGTAAAGAGGGACTGGAGTAGGGTTGATTTTAAATTTCAGAGGAGCAAAAAGTTATTGGCTGTAACTTTTTGTGCTGCTGTCTCGGTCAGGTCTCCCTTGAAAAAGATTGTTGGTCTTACGGGACTCACCTGGTTAAATATGGGCTAAATAAAAATAAATAAATACAATATCACAGTATAACTTGAAACCAGTATACCATTGCAAATCTACAGGTGACCTGATATAGAGCTCCTGTGATGATTCCAGACTAGCTGTTCCTGCATTTTACATTATGAGCTATGAGGAAATCTGCTGGATTGTTTTATATTAAAGGGATAGTGCACCCAAAAATGAAAATTCAGCCATGACGTTTTTCCAAACAACTTTTTATGTCGGGGCTTCAGGACACTTGGATCACTACGGACGAGCAGTATGGAGATATTTTGTGGTTTCAATTATGTGTTTTTGGACGTTTGAATCTGGGGCGCCGTCAGCCTCCATTAGGTGGAGTTGTGTTGCTACCTCCTCTCCCCTTGGATCTCTGCAAGTGTTGTGAGGACTCTAAAACTTCACCTGAGCCTCCCTCGGCATATGGGTGAGTAGATAATGGCTGAATTTACATGTTTGGGTGCACTATCCCTTTAAAGGCAGAACGAGCAGGATTCGTCGGTTGCTGTTTGTGATCATGGTGTTCAAAGTTGGCTCCTCGTCTCTGTGCTTATGATCTGAAACCAGAGGCCTGGACTCTGAAGGCAGTTCAACAAATTATATCTTCTCATTATCTGGCTTCACTAACCCGTCACACTGGCCGTCTGGATATCTGGTGCAACAAAGCTGGTTATCTCAACTCTGGGTTTCTATATCCAGCCACGAGTGCGTTCATGTAAAAGAGGCGGGGTGTAATTATGAGTGACATCATCAGAGCCAAGAATGAAGGAGGCTGCTTCATATCATATGAGATGAAACGGTACAAGAAGTGTCTGTGACTGGGAGACAGTGAAATGTCAGTGGGATGGAAACGTTACTCTGGAATCTCATAACGAAAATGTAGAAATACTGAAAATGCTGTTCAGTGTGATGATGATGATGATGATGAAACTCCTCTGAATGTGTCACATAAAGACTTTAAAGTAACACCAGACTGTTTCTGCTGCTGAAGTAAAGAGTGGAAAAGTAGTTAATGACTGACGACGTCTGTCTGACTGATGTGTGACATTTATAATAACAGGAGCTGATTAACAGTGTGAGGATTATTTTACTAATTGAATATGATGTGTTTTATCCTTGTTCTCATCACACAGGTGTCTGATGTTATTCTGAGCTGCAGTGATGAATCACAGTGTCAAATATCAACACTGTCACTGCGACTCAAATAAACTTTGCATCAGTTAAAATCATGTGTTCAGTGTGTAAACCATCTCTGTGTTTGTTACAAGCTCTGGATACTTTTTTCTTCAGTGATCTGATGGGTCAGAGGTCGGGGTGTTGACAGGCTGTGATCAGGTCAGCTGTTCAGCATCAGTTACCATGGTGATTTATCCCGGTAAAAAGAGAACCAGCTTCGTAGAAATGAAAACCCAAAGTTAACCCTGAAGTTGCCTCACTAGCTCCAAATCCTGCTTCGTAGTACAGGCCAGAGTTTGGATAACAAATCAGAAATTTTGCTCAGGTGCGACCCACCTGACATGTGTCATACAGGTTACTGTTAATTTATTATGCTGATCTGTTCTGTACGACATCTATTGCACGTCTGTCCGTCCTGGAAGAGGGATCCCTCCTCAGTTGCTCTTCCTGAGGTTTCTACCGTTTTTTTTCCCCGTTAAAGGGTTTTTTTGGGGAGTTTTTCCTGATCAGCTGTGAGGGTCATAAGGACAGAGGGATGTCGCATGCTGTAAAGCCCTGTGAGGCAAATTGTGATTTGTGATATTGGGCTTTATAAATAAAATTGACTGATTGACTGATTGATTGATTGACATGCTGCTGTGTTGTGCTACGGCCCATTCAAGTGCTGGAATTTGTCATTTACGTGACAACGCCTGAACACAACACAGACTCCCCTCCAACTGAGTGTGCNTTCCTGAGGTTTCTACCGTTTTTTTCCCCGTTAAAGGGTTTTTTTGGGGAGTTTTTCCTGATCAGCCATTCAAGTGCTGGAATTTGTCATTTACGTGACAACGCCTGAACACAACACAGACTCCCCTCCAACTGAGTGTGCTGCGCTGCTGTGCGTGCGGCGTGTTTGACTGTGCGTAACAGCAGCCTTTTGATGGTCACTTACACACTGTCCATAACAATAACTATGTCAGGTGACAAACTGCGCCGGGCTCGGGGTCGGAAAAATGCGTCCCGAGCCACGCTCTGGTACAGGCCTCTGGTCGCTACGTTTTTACACACCCTGCCTGCTGCTGTTGGCTGGGGGCTACACACGGCCCAAAGGTTGACACCAGTTAGACAAACTGAGAAAACAGAGGCAGAGGGCAGACTCTCTAGTGGGTCATTAGTGATGATATTTGTATGAATGTATACGATGTTAATCAGGAAAATCCTTCTAACTCTGCCTTTACGAGGAGAAACTGCTTCATAAGAGGAGGCAGTTAGCTGGTGTAAAGGATCCTGGATAATCAACAACAGACGGTACTTATCCTCTTCAGTAGAGCCAAAAAGAAACTGAATGTGATGTGACAGCAAACAGGAAGCAGAGACATGCTGATAGATGCTGTCAATCATCTCCACCATGGTCTCATACGTACAAAGGTATCACAGTTCCTCTCATAATGACAGTTAATGACAAACACTGCGTCTCACCGTATGTGATCTTCCCTGTGTCGGGCCCGTCCAGCGATAAAAACAGAACACTTAGGTCCAGCTCTTTCACGCCCAACATTATTTCCAAGATGGCGGTAAGGTCCTCCTCCAGGACTTGCCCGTTCTCCTCGTTTTCATACATCTGCACGACAACATAAAGACTTAGTGCAAAGACTTCAAACCTGAATTACACCAGATATAATAATGAATGTGCTCCACCTTGAAGGCGAGTTTGAGCGTCTCCATTGACTTTGATGGTCGATGAACGGTGGACAGAGCGATCACATAGTGTCTGATGTCTATCTGTCCGTCTCCATGCTGTGGACGAAACAATCTCAGTGAGCAGAAGTGTTAAAGAAACAAATATGATCTTGTATATAAATGTAAATTGCTGCACGTCTTCATCTGAAGCGTGACGTCATGTGGACAAGGAAGTTCTCACATTTTAAAACACATTTTCACACAAAACTTTAAATCAGTTTGGTCATTAATAAATAAAAAGTCTCAATCACACAGATTTAAACTTGCTGACATTTAGCAGAGTTCAGATTGTCCACAAGGGGGAGCTGATCAGTCACTGTCACACCAGATCTACACCTAGAAGCAGGCTCACAGAATCTGCGCCAGTGGATTTTAAGAACATAGACGCTGCTTGTAAAACTCAAAATGTTGTTTTCACGTCCCTGCTTGGTACGATCGTCTAAACTGGACATCTCAGAATAAACTCTCGAGGATTGTAACAACACAAAATAATCAGAATTTGATCCATTTGGTCCAATAACATTTTAGAAGTCTAGAAAAGCTGTTGATTAAATAATTGTATCCCTATTCAAGTTTGAAATAATGTGGCACAAAACAAGATCTGAAGACAGAGCCGGTTTCAGTCGATGGCCAACATGTTGAACCTGTGGAAAATCTTAAATCCCTTGGTGCGGCTCTGGACTCCCAGCTGAGCATCACTGGAAATACGGAGTAGATTTTCAAGAGACGCTCACAGCTACTTTATCTTCTTATGAAACTCAGTGGCCTCAGTGTTAGTCAGCAGATCTTAGAATACGTGTACCAAACTATGGTTGAGAGTGTTTTAACGTTTCACCTCGCAGCCTGGTGCGACATCTTAACTGTTCGTCTCAGAATAAACTCTCTAAGATTGTGACAATGGCACATATATATATGTATATAATATCTGTGCCAGATACTCGTTTCATCTGAGTATAAGACTCAGCCCTACCTATTACATTTCAAAAGCCACATTCCCAACACAGTTTACCAGTAATCTCACTGTGTGGTGTTATTGTACGCACCTGGCTGTATTCATTTTAAAGTAGTTTTGTTTGTTTGACCTTGAATGTGTCTGTGTTTACCTGGTCAAACTGGCTGTGGACTTGTGCGAGTGTGTCTGTAACTGGCAGGTCCAGAAACTGGGCGAAGTCCTCCAGCCCCAGCCGGTCTCCCTGCAGCTTTCTAGCTCTTCTGGCCAGCTCCTCCAGCTCTGTGTCGGTCCGTCCTGCTCTCAGCCTGAGTCCAGAGAATGTACAAAGAAAGCACATCATGCAGCGACGTGTTGGTAAGTCACAGTAGAAACACCTTCACTGTGACTGGCCCACATCTTAGAGATTAAGGGCTCACACTGGTCTGTCAACACTTCGGCTTAGAGTTGTCTCAGTTTATGATCTCTGACTTCAATTTAAATAGTTTAGTTTTCAAAAATGTCCAAACATCCTCAAGTCTTCTCTTTACAGTTTCCTTAAAGTGTTTACTTTAGGATTTAAGTTTTTCTCCTTATCTTGGTCTTACACTTAAGGAATTGCTTAAAGCTTGTTAAACCGTTGCACAAAGAACCTTTGTAACCAAAGTAAAGACAAAAACATAAAGTATCTCTGACTGCATCTGAACTGCAACATGGTGGAGTTAATGGAGATAACTGAAAAGAATCAAGGCATCCAGAGAAGAGTCTCCCGCAACCGGGAGAACCCGATGGACACGCTTAATGTTTAGCAACTGATTTTGCATTTCAAATTTCACCAGAAGTCACTTATGATTGTGACCATCTGGGGTTGGATCACTCAACTTTCTAAACCTGAGATCTTCCAGCTTCTTTACAGGTAATAATCGCTCTTTGATTTCATGCAGCAGGATCTTTCAAGTCACTTATTAGCAAAGCATTTCATGTAAGCCTTAAAAGTCATATTGAAGGAGCAAACTTAAGGTGCTCTGTGCATCTGGACCCTGATTTTCAGCCACAATGAACCACAAACTAGAAATTTTAGGAACATATCTGGATAGAATTCTGTTTTTCGGTATTAAAAAGTTGTGATAAAAAAGACAAAACAATGCATACATGTGGTACAGAGACAGTTGGTGAAGGACTCTCCCTCTGTATTCAAAAACTAAAGTGAGTCATATGACTCAAAATAAAGATTCCCTCACACTCAGTATATGATCAACAGAATGATATTTTGTGCACTCTGCTCTCCTGCTACCAACACAGATTATTTTAATGAGCTTCTGAAACTGATCTAATATTAGAGCTAATTAGCAAAAGATTCCTCTCGGGTCTCTTTAACATTTATGTGCTCAAATGAGAAAAACACAATGATAGATGCTTTTATAAATACTCTGTAATAAAAACCTGCAGGATCAGCTCTTTATTTGGCTCATATCTTCTCTAATTAACCAAATAACCACACAGTGTGCTCACAGGTATCTGACTATTATCCTGTTTTAATGGATCCTCTGAATATAAATCCTGATCGCAGATAAATAAAATCTGTGGCACTTTCTAAAAACACTCTGGCAGAACATGTGTGGAACACCAAACCTTTCCTCATTTGATAAGAATGGATTAAATCACATTATTCTTGAGGACAAATCTCCCAGTGTGTGTTTCTGCCCTCCCACCAGTAGGTGTCAGTGTTTCTTCACCTTCACTGCTCCACAGTTTAGGATTACAACCACCCTGCACCCAGTCTGACCAGTCAATCCAGTCCCTCTCCACTCACCCCAGGCGGCACAGCAGCTGGTGGAACTCCAGCAGGCTGCTGTAGTCCCAAATGCGCAGAGGGCCCCGTGCTAGGCTGATCTCACGGTCCTCAAAGGACAGGTCTTTGAGTGGCAGCTCCAGCGCCCTATCAGGACGCAGGGATGGGTTAGAGAATGTTCACACGTGTCTGTGTTATGGACACACAGACGAAGCATGTGCACATGATCAAAGGCACTTGTGCAAACAAACACTCACTTAGCCATGAGCTTTCTGACGTTGTTGGCAAACAGGGCGGGGTTTTCCTTCTCCTCGTCTGATGGAGTGTAAACAGGTAAGTACTAAAAGAGGAGAGAGAACGTCAACCGAAAGCTGTCGTCATGTCACGAAACTGTTTAAATGACTTATACAACAACTACACATATCACATTCATTCCTAATTGAGAAAGACATTCGCTCAAAAAATTGACAGAAAAAAGACTGAAGATACTGTGACAAAATAACAGGAGAGGTTTTACTAGGGCTGAGATTCCCATTCACAAGGTCACAATTTGATTTCCTTGCCCATTTAATATTGATTATATTAAGGATATTTTAGTTTTTCTTGGATATGACAGAGATTCTCAGAGAAATAACCCTTTGACCTGGTTCATTATTAAAAAATATTAATGTTCACATTAAGAATACAGATTTAGGATTGTCACCTCACCTAAATGTTTATGTGCCGGTAAACATAGCTTGGTTGTAGTATTTTAAAGGTCTAATTGAGATTTTTTGAAGTGGGATTGTATGAGGTACTTATCTATAGTCAATGAGTTACCTATAGTAGATGGCGGTTGGCACACCCCCAGTTTGGAGAAGCAGGCAGGGGTACTGACACAGAGGCTCAGCAGTGTACTGCAGTGGAGGGGGTGTGTGTGTGTTTGTGTGTCAGCAATAAAGCGCATTTTAGCCACCGAAAAAAAAAGCACTGCAAAAGCTGTGCCTTACCACCAATCCATCTCACGCTTCATCCTACCCTCACTCATGAACAAGACCTCTAGACACTTGAACTCCCTCACATGGGGCAGTAACTCTCCCCCAACCAAGAGGGGGCAATCCACCACTTTCCAGCAGGGAAACATGGCCTCAGACTGGGAGGTGTCAGACAGCGACATCTGCACGGGAACGGAGGCCATTATATCGCTCTCTTCAAAGCCAGACTCCGTTGAGAAAAACAGTGATTTAACATTGCTGAACACAGGAGCTGCTGCTCTACTGCTGCCTCAAACAGTCATTTATTTGTGTTATTGTGTGACTTTGCAGTTTAAAGCGGTCAGTTTGGATTAATCAAAGTCACACAATAGCACAAATTAACTAACCGATCAAAGCAGCAGTAGAGCAGCAGATTCAGTGTTCAGTGAGCTAAAATCACTGTTTACTTCAATGGAGTCTGGCGACTATGATAAGAGCAAAGATGGGGAACTGAAGCCGTTAACAGCTTCCTCGTCAGAATAGGTTGTCTGACAGAAAGGTGAAGCAGTGAAATTATTCTCAATAAAGTTTACACTTAAATGAATACTGATTTTTTTTTGGTGCTAAAATATGTTTTATTGCTGACCCCTCCACAGCAGCACATTGCTGAACTTCCGTTTGGGCACTCTTACAGCCTCTCCAAACTGGAGGTGTGCCGACAGATCAATATCTGGATTTAATGAATTGATACCAAAACATTCAAATAAAGATCGATTTGAATCTGAAAATTATTTTTGGCGCACAAAATCACTCACCTCTATCTCCATGGGATTATGAGGCTGGCACAGAGTGAGCCAAAGGATTTTGAATCTGGAAGACAGAAGAGTTGGTTTGTCTAAATACAATGAGACATCATCAGAAAGAGACAAAGACCATGGTCAATGGGAACCATGGAGACTGGAGGTTTCTCTCTATGGTATCTTAATATGTTCATTCAAAATGGAAAACAGGTCACTGGTGTTTCAACTACACATACTTAGCTGTGGGCAGAAAAAGCTGTGTGTGTGTGTGTGTGTGTGTGTGTGTGTGCGTGTATTAAGGCCTGTGGTGTAGTTCAGAGTGAAGGTGTGTGAGACAAAGACAAAGACTCACGCCCCAGGACCCTGCCATGTCCATGTAACAGTATCCTGCGGAGAGGAAGGAGAAAGAGGAAATGGTTCAGGACAAACACAAACACAGAAACAGGAGGTCGACTTCCTATAACTCCTCTCACTTCCCAGAACTGCTGCTTGTTAGTTTCCTCAGCTCTGTGTGTCTGTGGGTTCTGAGAATAATATTTATGCCTTAATACCATCATACTTACATGTACTGATAATGTTGCAACACTTTTAAGTCAGTACCTCCATTGCTGCAGTTCTACATTACTTGGAAGTCACCCTATAGCCAAGAATGTCTTTTGTTTATTGGATTGCTGAGGGGGGGGGAGTTTCTCTGTGCTCTCTTTAAACCTCAGTTTGACACGTGTTACAGGCATGACTTTATGACATGATTATATAATTTTCGACAGTTTAAAGGGGAACTCGGATTTTGCACATCAAAGTCAGTTTACAGGTCTCAGTAAGGAAATGTGAGGAAATGTTGTATAAAGCCGTTTATGTATGAAGAGGGAGTTCTGCAAAGTGAGCAATAAAGTGGCAACGGTGGTTGGGTCTGAGGACGATAAAGCCCCGTCTCCACCAAACCCTTTCAGTCCAGTCCCTTTGGAACCAGCAGTAAGCCTTCAGACATGGTACCTAGACCCTCGGTCTGTTCAGACAGTCCTCTTAAATGTGGGCGGGGTTGTTGTCACTCACTGCTCCGTCCAGCACTCGCTGTATTTCCTCATCAGCGGTGACACAGATGGAAGTCTGCACCTGGTTTATCGTCCACAG
>NC_065527.1:2728255-2809903 GCF_006386435.1 Epinephelus moara
TGACCAATCAGACTGCAGTGTTCACAGCTCCACCTTTTAGTACCAGATCTGTGTGCTAGGTACCCCAACAGAGGGGGGACCAAACATGGGGACGGAAAGGAACGCTTCTGTTGGTACCATCCACAACTTTTACTGTGGAAATGGGAAAAAAGTGACTGTACTGAACTGAACTGAGCTGAGCTGTATCATACTGCGGGTGCGGCTTTGACTTAGACAAAATGACGGGTAACAGGTCAGTTCTGGTACTGAGCTTTACAGGTGCAGGCAGGTGCAGGTTTTCAAAAATGGAGCCCTGCAGGACTCTGTGGAGAAATACTCTGCAGAGTGTTTTACTGGCTGTCAATTCTAAGGCCTACAGCCCGTACTGCAACTCACCGGCACAAACACAAAAAAGGTTTTAGTTTTTATTTATTCTTAGTAAAGAAATAACTTAATGTATCACTTTTGCCAAATTTACAAGAGTGGGCAAATAATTAAGAATTTGTTGTAGACAACGTTTCACAAAGTTTATGAAGTTTTCACTAACTCGACAACCTGCAAAACTTTTTTGGTACTTTCCTTTTGGGATTGAATTTGCTGTTCTCTTTAGACAGTGCCCCAAAAACATCGGACCAACTACACAGTGATATCTGTCTGACCTTACGATATCTGTCAGACATCATGTTGCTTGAAACGGTGAAGAACTCATTCATTTTACTGTAGGTGAAAACTTTCTGTGTGAATTCACTTTTCTTAAGTCACAGTGGACGGACGGATGGATGGAGGGAAGGACGGAGGGACAGACAGACAGCAGAGGATGGAGAGGACAACAGTGCATGCAGTACACTGTATGAACTGAAAATTGTGCGAGTCAAAAAAAACAAAAGAAAAACCATTTGATATTCCAATAAACACTTGCAATTCCACAGTGTAGAAATACTCTGTTACAAGTACAGTGTGAAAAAAATCTGACGATGTGGAGACCTTTAAGTCTAAGAGGATGTTTGTGCCAAATTTGAAAAACTTTCTTCAAGGTGCTCTTGAGATACTGCGTTCACAAAAATAAGACAGACGGGGCCAGAGTGACCTTGACCTTTGACCTATGACCACAAATTTCTATTCTGTTCATCGTTGAGTCCAAGTGGATGTTTGTGCCAAATTTGAAGAACTTTCTTCACGGTGCTCTTGAGATACTGCCTTCACAAAAATAAGACAGATGGGTTCAGAGTGACCTTTGACCACAAATTTCTAATCTGTTCATTGTTGAGTCCAAGTGGATGTTTGTGCCAAATTTGAAGACATTTTATTGAGGCGTTCTTGAGATATTGTGCTCACGAGAAACGGATGGACAACCTGAAAATATAATTCCTCTGGTCATGCCTATCACTGGCGCCAGAGGCATAAAAATAAACAGCTATAGTCACTTCAGTGCAGCAGGATTTGTAGCCAGTCTTTTGAGGCCTCCTTCCACTGTGGGTGTTTGACACAGGACGACTAAACCGTCATCAGTTACCTGTCGGTACATGTTGTCACCTTTACCTCTGCCCCTGTAAAAGGGCAAAGCAAAGAGAACTCTAAACTGCCTAAAGCAAGGTATTTTTTTCTGCTGTGATCAGGCCTGAAGGAGCCAAACAACGTGTGAACACAGCTTAAGAACGATAAAACAACGCACAGCAGATTACATAACATTTACAACAGGCCCGTGCATGACTTCTGTCAGCTTCTTTCCTTGTTGGTGTTGCACAGTCGTACTGTAGATTCAGGGAGCTGAATATGTTTTGATTTGGCTCACTAACAATCAGTATTCTGTGTGATGCGTATTCAGCGCTCCTGTTGGCCGGTGTTTCCAGCGTGTTCCCAGTTCCAGATGCGAAGGTTTCTCTCCGGCTACATGAACAGATGGAAACAGATGGAATGGAAACACTTCTGGTGGCGCAGGAATAAGGAGTCTTATTCAGGGTTTCTTTTGCCTCACGTAACTGCCTCGCACTGCCACGTTGTCACCAAGGTCAGCACAGTGACTAAACTCAGCACAAAGAGGAACACACACAAAAGCTTTACGGGGAAAGAGACAAGAAAAACCAGGTAATAAGAACTGCATAATTCATGAGAGAGTGAGCAGAGGTGCCGAGAGAGAGACATGACACCTGCATGTGTGTGTGAGAGAAAGAGGGAGATGAAATATCATCCCAGTAGGACATGAAGTCATCCAGCACAGGAGGAGCACATACTAACGTGAGGGAGAGAAGCCATTACATCACAGGCGTGTGTCACCATGTGTAGGTTTGTGAACATGGTTTATATATATGGCTTTAAACTTGAACTATGTCTCAGGTTACAGGCATGGAGCAGGTATGTTAGGGGTTAAAGGAAAGTGTGTTTACCAGTTTGTTAGGGTAGCGCAGCACCACTGGCTGCACTGGGAGTCCTGGTATGAAAGCACCTGGGAAAGAGAAGAGAGGACGGAGGTGGTGAGACGACTCCAGACCAGAAAAAGAAAACGTTTATTCAATTACTACATGCAAATATTATTAGCTGAATCTAATGATCCAAGTCCTACACTGTGTTGGTTTCTACAGAGTTTAACTGACTGAACAAAAACACAGTTCCCAGCCTCAGGATCACCTGCAGCCCGACAGACAAGCCCTCTATTGAGATTCTTTAATGTCCTGCTGATGACAGACGAGCTGACGCAAGCTACATACAGTATTTATTACAGGACAAAGCCCCATTCAAGCTTCTGTTTGAGCTTTGAATAGATAAAATGGGATGAGAATATTACTAATGACAATAACAGCTGAAATATATGAGGCACAGTCACGCCATGACACGTCATGCGCATCCAATATGATCAACTGAAGCTGCTACACTGACTGCGAAAGCCGACGCACAGCTTAACTCTATTTTCTCAACAGGCGCCCTCCAACAGGTGAAAATTAGAGGTGGGTGATATGGCCCTAAAATAATATCACAACATTAAAGGGCATTTTTGCGATAACAAAATTTTTGATGATATGACAAATTAGTAAAAAAACATTTTACTGTCAACTTAAGGACACAGCACTGCAACACAATCAGTGATGTAGTTTCACAGTTTGCTTCAAATATTCAGTAAAAACTAAAATGATCTCTCATGTCTTTAGTTTGTGACCAACAGCAGTAACTCAGGACGTTCTGGACTCTGGACGTTGATGACTACTGCATATTCACATGTGTAGTTTTTTGTCAAGCCGCGAGCATCAGGTAGGCTACCCAGAGCTTTACATCTGTCACACAGACGATAGGCCGACACACTTATAAACAGCTCCTGGAAGAAGATCAGCTCTGCACTCAGGATTTCAGGTAAACAGGCTGTATGATGCTTGTTAAGGTTGCTTAGTGACAGACACAACCTGCTGCTCCGCTCTTGAAGCTGGCACAGAAAAGGCACAAGAGTAGCACCCAGTGCCTGACCTTGTGTTTTCCAGGAAGTTAAAAGACGCAGCATGTGTACGACCCCTAATTTCCAGGGCTGGTACCTGCGGTTATTCCACAGGCTAGTTAATAACATGTCGGGCAGGAAATCCAAAGTGTGGGAGCTTAGCCAGAAAGCGAAGCTCTCAATTTACTGGTCGATCTACGTTCCAACCCTCACCTATGGTCACGAGCCGTGGGTAGTGACCAAAAGAACGAGATGAGTTTCCTCAGCAGGGTGGCTGGGCTCAGCCTTAGAAATAGGGCGAGGAGCTCGGACATCTGGGAGGGACTCTGAGTAGAGCCGCTGCTCCTCCACATCAAGAGGAGCCAGTTGAGGTGGTTTGGGCATCTAGTAAGGATGCCTCCTGGACGCCTCCCTTGGGAGGTGTTTCAGGCATGTCCAACTGGGAGGAGACCTCGGGCCGCCCCATGACACGCTGGAGGGATTACATCGCCTGGCTGGCCTGGGAACGCCTCGGGGTTCCCTCGGAAGAGCTGACGGAAGTGGCTGGGAAGAGGACTGTCTGGGCTTCTTTGCTGAGGCTGCTGCCCCCGCAACCCGGACCCGAATAAGCGGAGGACGACGAGTACGAGTACCTTCAAGTCAAACCACCAAAATATATCATTTAATCATTACATTCATATCAGAAACATGGAGGAGACTAGTCCACTGATGGACCCTGATGGGGACTGTTGGTCCACTACGAACATTCTTAGCCGGGGGGGCAGGCCTTGTTGAACGTTTTCACCATCCAGTGAAAGAGACGTCTCCTCCGCTGGATTTGGAATTCAAGAACGGAGAACCCAGCTCAATGTGAGGGACTGGAGCCTGGGTGTGTTTAATCACAGGTGTTGGACTTTTATTAATGGGTGTGGCTTTGACTTAGACATTATGACAAGTAACAGGTCGGTTCTGGTACTGAGCTTTATGGGTATGAGCAGGTGCAGGACTCATTTGTGCAGCATTAACTGATTTTTTGAAGGAAACAATTCTTTTAGATTGTTTAAATATTTTCCCTGGAACACACTAAATAAAAAGTATTCTAGATATAATCTGTCCAGCGTTCCCTAAAGATGAAATACACTGTTGTGCAATGGTAAGTGCACAACAAAGTAAATTCCAGTTTTTATGCAAATCTATTCCAACAGCTGACAGAGTGTAAATATGTTTAACTTATATGTCCTTAAGGCAGGGTGAGGCTGGCTACTGCTGGAACACAACACCTATGAAGGTGAAGTAAAAGGACAGCATGGGAAATAGAACATATTAACATATGAACTCGGAGCAGACGTATTCATCAAGAAACCTTCATCATCAAACATGGATGACATTTGAATAGAACAATATTGGCTCCACATATTGGTTTAGCTGCACACGAGACAGTGAAGGAACATGAAGGAGCATCAGTGTCGACACCCTGTTAATAATAATGTGACTACAGGGTGGACATGAAAGTGACGGCTCTGTTAAAAGGTCTGTTCAAAAATGACAAAAGGACTGAAGGTATCTGCAGAGCACGTCACACACAGGTGGCACCATGCACACACACACACACACACACACACACACACACACACACACACACACACACACACACACACACACAGTGTTGTGCTGGGAGCCAGTGAAGAGACATAACTTGAGGAGACATATCCAGAGAGGACTGGTAACACACAGCAGACACATAAAGCTACACAAACACACACACAGACACACACACAGCCAAAGCAGGACAGAGTGTGACTAACGGGGCTTACTGGGAATGACAGAATTACAGACTGGAAGAAAGGGGATTAGACAGAGCAGGACGGGAACAATGGCTGACAGCATAACACGCACGGGATGTGAGCGGAAAAACAAGCCCTGAAAAGATGGGTGCAACAGTTGTGTGTCCTGCTGAGGTGTCCCCGAGCAAGACACTGAACCCACACCTCCTGAGCCAAAACAGAGTTAACCTGCCCAGACATCTACACCTGGAGCTGGCAGCTGTGCACATACACTGCAGGCACACTGAATTAAATGAATACTGAACAAAGCGATCGCACAGTCGCTCTGGTAACACACAGACACACCCTTGGATGGAAATCACCAAAATTCACAACCTGATCCTGCTCTGAGCAGCGGTTTGGACGACTGTATCAGCGACTCTGATGAACACCACCCTTCATTTTGACTTTAGGTAGCACATGTTTTATACTGACAAGTTTGACACGAGACAAAGGTGACGTTGATTTCCGAACCTAAACATACATGGAAATGTATTCATATTATTCTGCTCACCACCTGTAAATACGTTTAAAAAACACTGCTTTGGGGTTATTCCATCCATTTCCATCCACTTATCGCGGGGGCAGCACCCCAGACGTCCCTCTCCTCAGCAACGCTTTCCAGGTGTTCCCAAGGCCAGGTGAGATATATAATCCCTCCAGTGTGTTCTGGGTCTGCCCCGGGGCCTTGTACCAGTGGGATGTACCCCAAACACCTCTAACAGGAGGCGCCCAGGAGGAGCCAAATCAGATGTTGAACCACCTCAACTGACCCCTTTCAACACGAAGGAGCAGCGGCTCTACTCCGAGCTCCCTCCAGATGCCCCTTCTCTACGGCTGAGCCCAGACACCCCACAGACGAAACTCAGACGCTTGTATCTGCATTTCACTACCCAGAGCTCATGACCCTATGTGAGGGTTGGGACAGAGGTGGACCAGTAAATCGATAGCTTTGCCTTCGGGTCCAGTGCAGCACCTGCTTCACTGCAGAAGCCGCACCAAACGGCTGATCCATCCCACGCTTCATTCTACCGTCACTCGTGAACAAGACCCCGAGATACTTTAACTCTCTCACTTGTGGTCTACAGAAAGACGTCATCCCTGGCCGACTCTATTGGCCCAGACCCTACAAGTCCACAACCCTGCTAGCGGCTGTGTGAGGTTGTGTAGTGGTTTTAATTAAAAGCTAACACCAGCGTGCTAACATTGACAATGCTAACATGTTGATGTTTAGCAGATATGTTTACTTTAACCTGCTGATGTTGAGATATTCAGATGAGTTGCTGTGGTGGACCAAATGACCGATTGACGGACCGACCTAAACACAAATATATGGGGGCTAGCTTCATCGTAGAGCTAAGCACAGAAAAGCAAACTAATAGAAAAAGAAAGAGGCCCTGCAAAGAGTGTGTGACTGTCCCTACAGCTGCAGTAAAAGAATAAGATTGATTTTTCATCCACAGGAACAGTATGTCTCTGCACGCACGCACGCACACACGCACGCACGCACACATGCACACACGCACACACACACACACACACACACACACACACACACACACACCGTTTACCTGATTTCATGATGCCTAAAGCAGAAAGAGAACTGAACACATACCAGCCTTGAACAAGATGAGCCCCGACCTGTTGGTGCACGTCCCCTCTGGGAATATCATGATCTGGAACAAACAAATACACGTTATGAAACGCACACACAAACACTCACTCACTCACTCACTCACTCACTCACTCACACACACAGATGCATCTGGCTCTTCTCATTATTTTAAATTGTCCCTGATCTGTGCGAGCTGTGTGTGACTCACAGTATTTATGCTATCACCTTTCAGTTCCCATGTGGTGTGTGTGAGCTGATGTCACATCAGTGTTTCTCTGTGTGCCTGTGTGTGTGTATGAACACGTCATGTATGTTACCTGAGGCCACTCCCCTCCAGACCGCGCTCTCCGCTTGATCTCCTCCACAGTTTTTCTTCTGGAGTCCTGATCCGAGCGAAACACAAACACGGGCCTGATGTAGCTGATCAGAGCTGGAAGGACGATGGTGAGGAGACAGGTTTAGGATGTTTGTCAGAAACATATATTTTATTTCTTTGAGTAAATCTACAGGTCATGATGAAAACACGAGTCACTCACTGCCCCAGACGGGAATGCTCCTGCTCTCCAGTTTGGTGACTATGGAGCACATGGTCATGGTGACTGGGATGGCATCAAAGTAGGAGGAGTGTGGCGCCACGGTGAGGATGGGAATATCAGAGGGCGCCGCCCGCTCCCCTTTCACCTTGATCCAATGGAAACCTCCGCAGAACCACATGGCTCTCATGATCACGCGCAGACACAGGTCTATAAACCTGATGAAGGACACAGACTGATGATGCAAAGCAGAAATGATCCCAAAACTGATTCCAACACCTGAGCTTGTGTTTCAGCATTTCCGTGTCAAGAAGCGAAATAACATGCGTAAAATCAAAATAACAGCTATATCTTATCCTGTATCTGTGCTCAGTTGGCTTCAGCTAACGGCTAATGACGACAACAAAAACTTTTCTCAGCAAAAATAAATGGATAAATAATCACAGTGTCAGTTTCAGTTAATTTTGCTTTTGATAGCCCGACATCCATTAAGCGATCGCTAACTGGTTAATTTTTAAGAAAAAAAACCTGCAATCTGACATGAAATACAAGCAGCCTTTCCTTTCAGTCCAGCACTTCACTGACTCAGTCAACTTTAGCACCACATTTCAAAGTGCTGTTCATTTAAAGGTGGTGACATTTTTAATGCTTCGATGAAAATGTTTTGATTTTTATCTTATTTCCTGTTGGCTTTGCTCCTTGAAAAGCTACAGTGGTGATGAAGAAGAGGCTGTTTCATGTGTTCCAGAGATATCTAAAAATAGTACGTAGAGTACTTTGATGTCATGTATGACGTCGACCACCTTGTGTAAGACTGAATCAGTGCATAGACTCACTCACTCTGATACCTGATTCAGCATTTTCGACGTTATTTGAGGCATTTCCAAGGTGTTCCCAATACTGGAGTCGGTATGGGAGCAACTCTCATGCAGAATGTGCATTTGGCTTTTTAATGCTTTGAAACCTGGAGTGACATCATTTTTCTTGTGCTGCTTTCAGACGCCTTTCACAAGTCTTTAGAGCGTTGAGCCCTGAGCAAATTTGTGCGATTTCTCTCAGAAACATGGGAAATAAGGCAGTGAGCAGCTTGATAAAAAATGTCCCGCAGATTGAAACAAATTAATTAATTAAAAATTTAGAAAATTATTTTTACAAAAAAATAGAGAAAAAACTATATTTGTAATTGTTATTATTTTTACATTTTGAAATTATGTTACAGAATCATTAGAATTTTTAGGCACTTGTTCAAGGTCATTTCCTTGTTTGTGTGTTTTTAACTTTCCTTCTTTTTTCCCTAATTTTCCTTACTTCAATTTTCTCTTTTTACTATTTCCTTGCTAAATTTTTGAGTCTTTTTTTCCGTTGCTTATTGCCTTCTTCCCATGTAAAAGAAATCAAGCCAATTTGCGTTTCAGTTTTCAAAGGGTTGAAGAGTTTTGTTCCTGATGGATGTGACTGATCAAATCTGTTCTTCTCTCGCAACGGTCACTTTCAGCTTTTCGCTTTAACACCATTTAAACATTTACTATTCTCACTCTGTGCATGTGTTCATGTGTGTATTTTAAAGTGCAGGGTTTCACATTACTGTAACTTTAATCTAAAAAAGTCAATTTCAACATGACAAAGATGTTTTTGGCCAAAAGGTCTGTTTTATAAACAGCACCTTCAAAACTGGACTGAAAATGGTCAAAACTCAATATTTTTCAAGGTACTGTATCGAAGGTGTAAAGTCCAGTATCATGACGACTCTAAAGCAGACGTCTACATAATATTCACTAAACTCCAGTAAACACTCAGCAGATACGAGACTGTTTATCAAAGGGCTTGTTTGTTTAGCTCTGTTTATTATAAAGCTATTTATAGGCAGTTTTCACACATCTCTGTGTCATCCCATATGTTTACACACTACAAATATTCACCACACACACACACACACACCTCCTCCACCACGACTGTGGCTCCATGACAAACTCAGAGCGTCCCAGGGAGGCTGTGAAGGCGAAGGGCCACGCCAGCAGCATGAAGAAGGACACCAGCAGCAGCCGCACTGGAAACACCGTCACCGACATCAGTCCGATCTGACGACAGAGATAAGAGCGGTCGCATTGTTTTCATTCCTCTGCACTTTCACAACCTGTTATTCACTGTTCCATCATTTAACACTCTTACAGCTTTCAGCCAACTGTCATTTAACATACTGTACATTCCTATAGAGCAGGAGAATATGCCTGCATGTCCTGCAGGGTCAAGACGAAGAGGAAGAGGAGGAGGAGGAGGAGGAGGAGGAGGAGGGGAAGGAGGAGGAAGAGGAGCAGCACATTCCATCTGTAGCATCAGGAAGGAACAGCAGTCATGCTCTGATCACACGTTCATGGTGAGGAGCCCCTGGAGCTCCGGGACGCGTCCAATATGAAAATGTTTATCAGAATCAGAAACACTTTATTGATCCCTGAGGGGAAACTGTGTTCGTTACAGCCGCTCCATGTAGAGAATAGAGAATTATAAGTGAGAAAAAGAGTATGAAATAGAAGTATGTAAATATGAAGCAATAAAATAAAATAGAAATGAAAATAAATAAATAAATAAAAAAGAACGCACATTAGGCTGCAGTGTTTAACACTAGTATTTAAGATATTAAAATATTAAAAATAAAATATTTATCATCACTGTTCTGAAGCTGTAAGTGTGAAATTTAACTACAATATATAAAACAAGAAACAAGAGAGTAAACATAAGAAATATTACAGTTATGTGCATGATAAAGTTGTATACTGAACATATATTGTACAGTTGAATAACTGCATCAAATATTGCAGTTTATAGATCAACACTAGTTCGCTCCTGTTAGAGACTGCTGAGGAAATATACATTTGATTGTGTTTGAATCTAAAAATAAGGAACGAAAAAGATCTTCAAATACATTTTCAATGTGATGAGTCTTTAATATCACAAGTTGACTCCACATAATACCAAAGTCAAAGTTTTCCTCACAGATGCAGCTCTAACAAGAGTAAACCATGGTCTGTGTATTCTCTGAAAGTCAACACTGTTTTACTTTTAATTGTCAATGATTTGTTGCTACGTATTTTGGATTACGCTATTATTGTTTTATATATTTTAATACCACTACATTCCATTTTTGTTTTCAATGTTATTTACAATCATTTTGGGGATGAGGTGGTTATTGTGATCAATTCATGGACAAAAACACTTTCCTGCTTTGCAGTATCACCCCACGCCTTTCCATATCCCAATTTTGTGCCTCTTTGACTCCACGATCCTCCAGCTTGTGACCTGGATATCAATCTCAACGCTCCATCCTGGAGAATTTTGTGATTCCTAAAATACATCTCAAGGAGTGAGGAGCCCACAGTCCAAAGACATGCAGGTTAATTGGTGACTCTATATTGTCCGTAGGTGTGAATGGTTGTCTGTCTCTATGTGTCAGCCCTGTGATAGTCTGGTGACCTGTCCAGGGTGAACCCTGCCTCTCACCCAGTGTCAGCTTTATAAACAATAAAGTTACGCTGCTTTTCTTGAGCATAAATGTGCACAGCGACTCTCTTAATATACATTAAATAAAGCCAATGTTATTAATAAGCAAATTATATGGTAACACATTTCACTGATGTTCACAGGCTGGGTTTAATTAAATAAACATTTATTTAAAGTCCATCTGTTTTGGTCAGATGGAAATGGCAACAGGTATTTTGTGTGTGCGTGTGTGTGTGTGTGTGTGTGTGTTAAACATTCTTGTAACATTAAGTCAAGTTGTGAGCTGAATTAAAAGTGAATGTGCTCAGACAGAGATCCTAATTACAGCAGTAGGCTGTGACAAACAATGGACAGATGACGCAGCTGAGCCTCTTGTGTTTAATTGACATGGCTTGCCCCGAGGCAAGGATGCATGTTGCCTAAACTCCTCCACTCCATCCCCTGTGGGCGGGACTAAATACGTGGGACAGGTCGCAGCATGACACATGTGCTGCAGCAGAGTGCATCCATCATAATCAGCTGAAGCTGCTACAACTGACCATAGAAACTGCACTTGCCCACCCAGGCACCACACTGCTCTACGTTACTTTTAGGGGGCTGGTCCATTTCTTCTTCTCTACATGCAGCTCCACTGCCGAAAATGAATGGCTCATTGTACCAGAGGCTTTGCGACACAGCAGAGCAACCCTGTGTGTGTTTTACATTTCACATTAGAATAAATAAATCACATCACTGCATCATGTACCTGTGGATATTCTCATTCATCCAGGTCATAGTTATCTCAAGGCAATTGAATCGAACGCAACTGGACTTGGTTTTTGTCTTAGAAGACGTTTCACCTCTTATACAAGAGGCTTCATCAGTTCATGCTTGTCTGACTGGGCTGAAACTAGTCTGACAAACTGGTGTGGAAGCACCCAGGTATTTAACCTCTGGGGAGGTCTTCACAAGGCCACTGATTTCATTCGTTCGTTAGTGCTGCAACGGTTGTCACTGGAGTCGTTAGAGTCACATGAGGCCATTTGTGAACAACCGTTGTTTTTAGAGGTTAAGTTGTTAAGCCTCCTGGGCAAGGATGAAAGGACAGCATTATAGGTGGGGGATAGGTGGTGTCGCAGACCTCCTCCTCTATTGAGAGATGGCTTTTCCAATTTCACATAGATGGCTTCTTTTACACCTCTTTCAAACCATCGGTCTTCCCTGTCCAAAATGTGCACATTGCTGTCTTCAAAGGAGTGTGCTTTCTCCTTGAGGTGTAGATAGACAGCTGAGTCTTGCCCTGACGAGTTACCCCTTCTGTGTTGGGCCGTGCGTTTGTTTAGTGGTTGTTTTGTTTCACCAATGTACAAGTCTGGGCATTCCTCGCTGCATTGGACAGCGTACACTAGGTTGCTCTTCTGAGTGTGTGGTGTACGGTCTTTTGGGTGTACCAGTCTTTGTCTGAGTGTGTTACTGGGTTTGAAATACACAGGGATGTGGTGTTTGCTGAATATCCCCCTGAGTTTTTCAGATACTCCAGACACATAGGGGATGACAATGTTATTGCGCTTGTTCTTTTCTTCCTCACCCACCTTGTTCTTTCTGGAACAGGCTGCTGTTTTCACAAAGGTCCAACTGGGGTAACCACAAGTTTTTAGAGCCTCCCTCAGATGTTCATGCTCTTTACCTTGGGCCTGAGTGCTGGTAGGTACGTTATCAGCTCTGTGTTGTAGGGTCCTGATAACACCTAGTTTGTGTTCCAGTGGGTGGTGAGAATCGAACAGTAAGTATTGGTCTGTGTGAGTGGGTTTCCTGTATACCCCAATGTGGAGGCCTCTGTCCTCTGTAATGTGCACGTCACAATCCAAGAAGGGCAAACTATTCTCCTTAACATCTTCTCTTGTGAACTTGATGTTTCTGTCCACTGAATTGATGTGTTCAGTGAAAGCTTGTACCTCTTGAGATTGGTATCAAGAGGTACAAGGTACAAGGTACTATAATGCTGTCCTTTCATCCTTGCCCAGCAGGTTTAACAACTTAACCTCTAAAAACAACGGTCGTTCACAAATGGCCTCATGTGACTCTAACGACTCCAGTGACAACCGTTGCAGCAGGAGTTTCAACGACTGTCGTTGACACACCATTGGAGCACTAACGAACCAGTGACATCAGTGGCCTTGTGAAGACCTCCCCAGAGGTTAAATACCTGGGTGCTTCCACACCAGTTTGTCAGACTAGTTTCAGCCCAGTCAGACAAGCATGAACTGATGAAGCCTCTTGTATAAGAGGTGAAACGTCTTCTAAGACAAAACCAAGTCCAGTTGCGTTCGATTCAATTGCCTTGAGATAACTGCATCATGTAGTTAAAATGATCCTGTTAATTACATCAGCACTAGGGATGGGCAAAAAATGCATTATTCGATCATCAAAAAAATTAACGATCAATTACAGATTAATTGAAAAGCGAATATTTCAAAAGAGAGAAAACAAAAGAGTGCAGTGCCGCAGTTTTGAGCTTCAACCCCCCAGGCCAAAGAGGAAGGTGAAAAACCCTCCTTGCTCTGCCTACGTGATGCGACATGACCATGCAGTAAAGGAGGAGAGGGGGAAAGGAAGAGAGGAGGAGAGGAGGGGAATCGAGGATGTATAAATTGGGAAATGGGAAAGGCCTACTTCCTATATACTACCCATCTACCCATCTACTTTTACTGGAACTCTTGGTACAGTTAGTTTCATGCTCGCCACAACTCTGATTTCAAAGGTCAATGTCGAAGGAATATTTTAGAAACATCCATGGATGTATCACAGATGTGAGATACTGTAAGAGACAAGCGCATTGCCTGCCTCATCAGAGAGACCTCTGTGTCAGGTGAGACAGCAACATGCCTCCACTGGAGCAGCAACAGCACACTTAGAAGGTGCGATGATGTATGCGTTATATTAAGTGTTAAATCCCTGTACACTCAGACAGCCATCACTCAGTACGTTTACATGCAGCTTGAGAAAATCAAATTATTGTCTTAGTGCGACTGAAACCGGACTTTTAAATTCATGTAAACAGCTTAGTCTGACTGAAATTGGACTATCCGTAGCTCGACTAACACACCCAGATAATTCAATTGAAAATCAAACTATTGCTGCATGTATCCACTTAGACCAACTGGAGTCAGACTCTGCGTTCTGCACATGCACCACTTTTTCTTTCACAGGCTTTCACCCTGAAGAAGAAGGAGATGACGTAGCAGCAGTTCAGTAACTCCCGGCAAAACAAACAAACAAACACCATGGCGACCGAGAAGCAGAAGACGCACTTCTGGTGGGACAAGGACTCCACATTCATGCTCTGCCATCTTCGTTTGTCGTTAGCTTCCTCTTCGGGTCAACCGCAACTAGTTCAATACACACTATATTAAAAAGGACACAGCGGGTCGAGTCAGACGTACTTGGTCAGAAATTAGATTTTTTCTTCTGCATGTATACTCAGACAAGACGAGAAGTCCGACTTGACTGATTAGCCGAGCTGTGAGCTCAGCTTGACTACTGCGTGCATGTAGACGTACTGACTGATAGCTCAGTGTTTGGTCAGTAACGTGGGTCTCACAGTTTCACCACTCAAACAGAACATACATCTGTGGAGTTCTCTCTCCTGATTGATTCAAGTGGAAACAGGATGACAGAAATGTGGAGATCACGAGTATTAAATTGATTTTACTATATAATGACAAAAACTCTGTGTGTGTGTTCCATGTTTTTCTCCTCACTGACTTGGTCAATCCATGTGAAATTTGGCACAGTGGTAGAGGGTCATGGGAGGATGCCAATGAAGCAATATTACATCAATTGGCCAAAGGGGGGCGCTATAGCAACTGACTGAAATTGCAAACTTTGAATGGGCATATCTCATGCCCCGTATGTCGTAGAGACATGAAACTTTGCACAGAGATGCCTCTCCTCATGAGGAACACATTTGCCTCAAGAACCCATAACTTCCGCTTATATAGATTTTCCGCCATTTTGAATTTTTTGAAAAACACTTCAAATGCGACCGATCGCTGTGGCTCCCCCTGTGGACCAATGTTTTCTAATTTTTGGTATGACTAAGTCATGGTATGGTATGCTGTACTCAATGAGTATGGACTAGTTTAAATAACTTATTCACATTTTTAAGAAATCTAATCTAAATGCCAACTAATGTGTTATATTTCTAATCTCTTGTCATGTTTAACTTACGTGTTTCAAAGGCATCCACATATTGTGAACATAACAGAGCACAACAGTTGTAATTTCTTAAGCTATATTTACGTGCATTCCTTATTTACACACAACTGATGATGATTGTTGTGTGTGTCTAATTATTTTTAATGTTGTATTTCCTGCCAAATGTAAAGACTCGTCAGGACCCTCTACACAGCAAACGGGACATTTGTTCAGAGATTGTTTGCAGACCGTTTGGTATCATCAGACAAGGAATTCTGCTTTTGCATAACAGCAGTGAGGTTTTACAGTATGAAGAGAAAGGCAGGAAATATGATAAGGTCACTTTGCAAACAGTGAATGAGTTCAGCCTGCGGTCGAACAGTTTCAGTGTCGTTACTGGAATAAAATTCATGGTAGCCAGAGTGTCACAGCAGAGATGTGCGGTCAGCTGACTGAACTGTCATGCCTTTTCTCTTACTGTGTAATGAGAGAGATGTGGTGTGTGTGTGTGTGTGTGTGTGTGGGTCACAAAGTCACGGCCTCCAATGTAAATTCAGACTGTGTGACATTCTAAGCCCCTTCCTCCCCCTTGTTGATCTCTTCATCCCGCACTTTCATCGCGCCCTCTCATCCCAGCCTGCCTTACAGTAATCACCAGCCCCAGAAGCATCTATCCATCCATCCATCCATCTATCCATCTATCCATCCTTGTGTCTATTTGCTCAGCTGCACCTTCATTTATCACGCTGCTCTCCCTTCAACTGTTTCCCTCCTACTTTGCATTGATGTGCTTTTTGTGACCACTCTGGGGAATCATATCTACCACCCCTCCATCCCCTCTCCACCCCCTTCCTGTCCAGTCTTTCCTGTGTGTCTCTCCCTCTGGAGGAGCCCAGGTGCACACTGCAGAGCTGTATTAATAAATAAACAGTATGGGGGAGATTTATGATGCTCTAACGCCTCTCCCCACCGTCCCCCCCCCCCATGCCTGACGCACTGTGGACTCATCATCAGAGCTTAACGAATCCATCTGGGAGGATCCTCTGACATTTTCTCAGGAGGTGGCATGACAATGAGCCAGGGCGGGGCAGAGGGGAGCCATTTCTAGTGTTTTATGAGAGCACCGGCCCATCCTCCACAGATGATTTAAAATTCGCTGTAGCAACGCGCTCCTGCAGCGCTGGGCTCCCTCGTACCACATCCTCACTCTAATATAAAGGCAGAGGTTTATTCTCTGAGTGTCATCAAACGCCTCCTCTTATGTGCAAGACTGGATAGAACACAGTGTGTTAAAGGGCCACTCCAACAATTTGTACACAACAGTTTACTTGTCAGCCTGTGAAAACATTTCTATGTCCTCTTATGTTGCTCTGAAGAAGCTTTCTAAAATCTGTGAAAATATAAGGAAACCCTGATGATGTCATCGAGGTTATCTCAAACTGGGCTTCTGCCTTTGGAACAGAAAGCCTGTATTACAAAGCCGGGGCGTGGCGTTTGAAAGCTGTGGGTTTTTATGCAGGAAGGGTCGAACAAAACAAGCTATTGAGTTGCACTGTGTGAATTGTAGAGTCCATTATTTTTGGGGCCTGAACCTTACCTGAAACTAAAAGTGAGGATATCATTCTTCTTCCTTTTCAAAACCTGGTGCCTACATGACCCACAATGCAACTCGACCGCGGACAGTTGGGTCAGGTGACATCACTCGAGGCAATTTATCAGATCCCACGTAGCTCATGTAGCCTCTGTAACTCTAAAATGTTTTCGGGTGTTTTCACACTTCACTCTCCAAGAGAACCAGACATCCTCGTGAGGGGGTCTGAGTTTGGTTCGCTTCAAGTCCTAGGTGCGGTTCGCTTAACCTGTGCACTGTAACACAAAGCGCTCCAGGTTCACTTTGCTCTTTGCCGTTGTATTTGGCCCTCTAGATCACATGATGTTGACCTGGGACACTCAAAAAACAAGACGAAACCACTAGGGCTGTACCCAAATATTCGGATATTCGAATATTCGTTTCTATGGGTAGGTATTCGTTATGAAAATTTGGTATTCGATATTCGTTTTTTTATTTACTTTTTTTTTTTACATTTTTTTTTGTGCTAAATGTAGTCTTTTTGTTGTTGGTAAATGTAGGTTATCAATAAAAATCAAAACTTTGCCGTGAACGAATATTCAAATATTTGTTATAAATTCTGCCGAAGGTCCGAATGTTAAAAAATGGTATTCGGGACAGCCCTAGAAACCACGTTGACATTGGCCTGCAGCACTTACAAGGACGCAGGACAAGGTATAGTTTGGTCCACGGAAGATACTGCACGTCTCCAGATGTAAAATGCAGAATACATCAAATGGCAACAATCTACAGCACAGAGACAATTTTAAGTTCATCTGAAAGTGAGGAGCTTCATAACCTCACTGCAGCACCACGTTAAAGTAAACAAAACTATATGAAGGACTGAGTCCACATCAGAGCTGAAGTTGACCAGAAACAGAGCTGAGTCCTCTTTCAAATGAACTGTTAATGTGAACACAAAAGAACTGAGTCCCTTTTCTGTTGGAAACACCTTTATACAACAGGGATTTCCGGGCTCAAACTAATGCAGAGGTGGTACCATGCTGATCCTGTGCACACACACATGCATCACGCTGTCAAGTGGCTCAAGGAAACACTTTTTACAAGCGTCATAGTTTAGGACCACTAATTTTTTTGTTTAAAAAAAGGCAGTTATTAATAAAATGTGGCCAAATTGTTACATGGACAGTTGGTGGTGTCTGTAATGTAAATTGTGGTCCTATAAATATTTGTTTGTGTAGTGAAACAGCATGTCACATGACCTGTTAAAGCTGTTTGAGACTGAGAACATGACCACAAATACAGACTCCAAGCATTCACACAGACAGTGGTGCTGCTGCAGAGCTGCCTGCTGCTGTAACTGCTGTATTTCCACAACTGAAAGCCAGTGATCCACATAAACAACTACATTATCAACAACATGATACTGCAAATATTTCACAACACAAAGCCTCATGTTAACAAATTATGGGATTCTATCCACAGAAACGTTGTCAGGGGACTTTTACTTTAAAACAGGAAGTGTTGAGCCAAAAATAAATACTTAAATGTCTGTGACATTATCAAAACACCATTTTCTTCACTGCCTATTTGATGCTGAAAACACAGCGAGACTCCTTTTCTCTAGATGTTCTGCAGCCGAGCAGCAGCTGAGCCCACCTGCGGTCCATGCGTTAGCTGTCTATCTGTAAAGTGTTCAGGCTAATGTTACCTTTTTCAAAACACCTACTGACGACCCCACACCGCTGATTCCTGTTCAATTTTAAGGACAAAGCAGCAAACTTAAACAAACTAGTGATTCTCTAGACATGCATAACTTTTCCTTTCACTCCTCATCAAAAACAGTCCCACTCTGTTAAGTGTCCCACCATCTGTTGGTTCGTCCAGTCCTGATCCACAATCATTGGTTTTAGTAGACTTTAAATGGCGGACACTGAGGTGAGCATAAAACACTGGGTGCAGTAGACGCCTCAGTTCATCTGTGAAGTCGTGAGCTCAAGTGTAAAGTCCACATTAGAACACGCAATGCTAACAAAATATTAGCAAACCGCTAGTCCGCCATTGTTGTTGTTTCCAGCGTTTGCTCATTACACAAAGCATCAATAGGCATGCTATTGGGACGAGGGGTTCAACAAATAGACAGGGCAGAAAGCACGTCGTCACTCGGCCCATCCTACAGCAGGGAACTTCAGCTTTCTCAACACAAAAACACGCGTCTACAAATGACATTATTTTTCATTCTGTCAGTATTTCTTCAATCTTATTTGAAATACTGACTGCACAGAAGAACAAATGCGTCACCTACAAAAACACACCAATGACTGACAGGTGATCTGTGAAGCGCAGGTTAGAAAACACCTCACTATTGACCGCTAAACACCAAAATTAACAAACACTGTCTTTGAGACACTGAGAAAACAAGACTAAGACTCCACGGCCTCCGCAGTGGCTCTTTGAGGCTGTTTTTAAGCAGATAGTCAACTCAGCATGCTAACACGCTCACAATGCTAATCCAAACAAGTTTAGCAGGTATGATGTTTACCGTCTTAGTTTAGCATGTTAGCATTACGCAAACATTTGCTAATTAGCAGTGAACACATAGCTCAGCCTGAGTTTATGGAAATGTTGTTGTCTTTGCAGATATTTGGTCATATACCAGACCTGAGCTGATGATTGGGCGAGATGAAAAGACAAAGATCAAAGTCTTTACAGTTCATCATCTGGGGACCGAGAATATCTGTACCAAATATAATCCAATAAATTAGGGTTGTCCCTGACCCTTAATTATATCAGTCAAATCAAATTTGGCTGTTCGATTTAAATATTCGACCATTCGTCCCTTTTTTCCCCCAAACAAAGTTTGAGGATTTGAATGGTGTTCACGTAATATAGTAAACAAAACAAGACCTCAGAGCTAATGCAGCTAACAATGCTAACTGTGACCAGAAATGTTCAACAACATTTTTTGCTGACCCAAGATAACAAGCAAAAGCCTGAGACTGTGTCGAATTAAGTTGCTCTGAGCTGTGAATTTAGGGCGGAAGATGACGTTATCTCAGAGCCTGATGAGGCGTAACCTCTCTTCCTCTGGGCAGCTGCCTCCATCTCACTCAGATTCACCCTGGGTCTGTGTCTGCAGCTGTCTGTACTGTAGAGCAGTGTGAAAGTGAGGAGCGCTAACTCTCAGTCAGTGTGCAGTGTACACCTGGGGACATCTGGGGACCTTCCAAAGTACGTGGGTTTGACAGGGATTACTGTACAAATTTTGGTGCATTACTTTTCGTAGGACAACATACGAACAGAGCCAGTAGATTAGGTTTTTAACAGCCAAAAATATCTGCCATGTTTCCAGAAGTATTTGAGATATTTACAGAGATCTGAGAAGGGTCCTGATCCAGTCTCTGGACACTGCCGCTCTGTCGAATGTCACAGGTATTTTGTCAGCAAGCTGGCGAGTTGGCAGCCATGTCTGTATGATGTTCAGTGTTCAACAATGTGTGACTCAGCTGGAATGAGCGCTACTGTCTATCTGCCTGTCTGTCTGTCTGTCCCACTTGCTGACCTAGTTGATCTACAGTGTTGTTGATCAGGTTTCCTGAAATTCAGAAAAAAAATATCTGCAGGACAAAGTGCCAGAGGGGAGGATGTACTCAGGCATCGAGCAGCGTGTGTTGTCTCAATATAGGAGACCCACAGATTTTAACACCCACCTAGAAAAACACACACATCCTGCCGTCATATAGATCTAAAGCCCGTGGCATCTATGTAGGAAGTGAAGTTTTTGTTCAGGAAGAGCTTGTGGGACTGTGTATGCGTGCACACACCTAAGTCCACACATATGTGTGAAGTGGAAAAACACACCTCACTCCCACATTAAAAGCAGGCGGTGGGTGGTGTGAACCAGACACAGAGACACACATGGTCCAGCTTACATTCACTGGGCTGCTGCTGTGGCACAGACACACAACCGTTTACAATCAAAAAAACTTTAGTTATCACATTCAGCGAGATAAACTGAAGTGTTGAGAGGAAGGTCTCCACAGAGTAAACCTAAAGGCGTGCAGTGAAAGTATGCAAAACCAAAAAGCCAGAAAGGGTTTACCACTTTTCTCAGAGGAATGTAATTGTTAGGAACCGGCGGTGCCCACATAAAGGCCAATTTCCTGAGCCTTGTGCTGTGTGTGCTTTGCTCTGAATGAAAGCAGGCACCTCTGGGCCCTGGAGCTATGTGGAAACAGATAAACCTGATGGGGTAGAGCGCAGGGAGTAAACTTCCTCCTCTTGTCTGAAACAGAATCTAAAAAAAACCCAACACATTTGATACTTATTTTCACGGCAACTGGTTTGACGGGTTTCTTTAGGAAGAAGAGGGCACATGAAAAACCCTCAGTCAGTTTTATCTTAGCATAAAACTGGATGACATTGCGTGTTTAGTTGCTCAGTTGAACTACATTAGCAGTCAATGTGTCAGCAGGCCCTACCAATCACCAAGCATGAGAACCTATTGATCCATTGGCTGATTGATGAGGAGGCACTGGAGCCAGCCTGCCCTCCTCCAGCAGTCAGAAACCATCAACTTGAATGGTTGATTTAGGATTCAGCCTCAGCCGTGCAGCTGTAATGAAACCAGCAGAGTATCTCACCCAACACTACCATGTTCAGGTTTAGCCGAGGGCCCATACCTTACTTTAACGGGGCTTTTGCCCTTCTTTAAATGTCTGCAGTCAGGCTGTGCCATATCATATCGTCCAATACTGGTATCATTTTTAATATGATATGAAAAATTCATATTGCGATATTTGGACTTTTTGACATATTGACGTGAACAACAAGCATGGCTGAAAGTGAAATTATCACAGACTCCTTGGTGGTTCCAGTAAAAAGAGGAGCAGCTTCAGTTGTGTAGAATAAACTGTGGCGTCCTGAATGTTTTCCTTCTCTTAGCGCTCAGAGGGAACTCATTCAGCGGCTCCTCTGGCAGCAGCACAGCGTCTCTCCCTCCGTTGTTGTTCACAAACTAAAGACATGACAGATCATTTCTCTTTAGATATGTGTAATATGTGTTAATATGGTGATATTATTTTCGGGCCATATCACCCACCCCTAGTCTGCAGGATGGCTCTCCAACAGAGACGACTCCTCACTGGACAGCTCCTAACCTTGACTTTAACCTAACCCAAACCATTAGTCACTCCTGCAATGCTATCCTGGAAACTGATCCATTCTAATGAGGACTATCTAAGCACACATAGCTGTCAGCCTGTTAAACCCTGTGGCAACACCCCAGTGTAAACACAGTGTGCCCGTATGTGTGTGTGCATAATCAGTCGGACAAGTCAAAAGAAACTGCGAGAAAGAAAGGAGAGGAGTGAAGACTGACAGAGGAAGAATGTGAGAGACAAAGCCAAGTGCATGTAATCCAGTCCAGCATGTCAGAGTGGTGAGTGACCAGTGCAGTGATGTGAGGGGGAACAAGTGCATGTTTTGACTGCCATTATCGAAAGTTGCACGGTTGAAAATCAAATGCAAATCTGACATGCAAAGCGCTCAATCAAGATTCAAGTCTGGCTTGGTACATCCAGGAAAATGAGAGGCAGTGGCTCGCCCCATAACGACACCACAAGACTCTGATAACACTCGTGATGGAGCATGTGAGGAAGTTATGTGAATAAAAATGTGAGAAAACAGTTAAGTGTTTGATTCGTACCCACATTTGATTTTAATGTAAAGCTGCACATGTGTTGCTCTCATTTCTGTGGATAAACAAGCAAAACTAAAACGCAGATTTTCCAGTAGAGGTTCCTTCAGACAGTAAAATCTGAAATGAGTCTGAGACGACCATCTATGGTTGTGTATAGACACAATCTATTCCCATAAGAAAACTAAGGTAAATCCTAACAAAGTAAACTCATAGCATTTATACACTGTAAACCTCAAAACATCCATGACACAAAATTAATGCTAAGTGACAGAAAATACTACTGAAATGGGGAAAAGTAAGACCAGAGATGTCTCTGCTTGGACCGACAACAAGGTGGGACAGTAACTGAAAGGAACACAGGAGTATAAGGCTGTCAGGTGTCTGAAAACAGATTGGGAGTCGTTACAAAGCAAATACAGTTACATATGAGAGCGGGAGCATTATCCATCGCTGGAGGAAGCCATGGTGATGGGAAAGGAGTACCAACACAAGAAGGACGAAATCACAAAGGTATGTAGGCCTTGCTATATTATGTTTTGACTTGACAAACTAGGACTGGTGAAACCTGACCAGGAGGCAAACATGTGTGTCTGTGTCATTGCTTCCAAAGGTGCGGTTCGCTTAGAGTGGGAAATGCAAACGGACTATCCAGCGAACCAAAGAGAGGAAGTGACATAGAGCACATTGCATTTTGTTTTTGTGGCGACCAGGCCAGCTGAAGGGGACTGATTTCCGTTTTTGGTCCTGGCCAATCGATGAGCCGGGTTTTCTTCTTCCTCGTGCTTTTTTGTCTTCCTGGTCAGTGGTTGTTTCGGGCAACACCGCCCCTAAACGAGCAGCTGTTTTAACTGCGTGACGTTGTCCAGGTGGTTTGGTCCGCTTTATAAAGTGCAGTGTGAAAGTGAACCAAACCAAATGAAGGTGTGAAATTTTTTGGCATTCCCCGCCCAATCGAACCGAGTCCCCGGACTATCCTGGTGTGAATGCGCCCTAAAACACACCCCTGGAGTTTTCAGATGAAAACGGGGTCAGAAGCATTTCCAAAAGTCTCCGTCTAAGGGGAGTGTGGACTCTATACTGTTAACCCCAAACCATCCATGACACAATATTTTAATGTTAAATCACATTTGACCCTGATTGTCAAAATGACATAAGAACTCACCCCTTGTAAGCTTGACATATTTTTTTGTGTGTAAAGTCAACAATTTCTGAGTTGTCAGTTAATTTGACTAAAATTTATACAGACGTTTTCACTTAATTACAACACTAAGTAGGTGGAGACAATGTGTTTCAGGCCTGAAGCTGAAGAAAACAGTGTTCAAATGTTTTCTAAATCACTCAATTCAGACTTACTGTTACCTTAATTTAAGGCTCAGGTGTGTTTTGCAGCTCCAGGCAGATTATTTGAGAGCTTTTTGGCCAAAAACGTCTCTTTTGATAGCAAAGGTGCCGACACCTGTGTTAGACTGATGTAAAATTGTCAGACAAGGGTCATGTGACACATTTATTTTGTGCCTGGTGTACTCAAAACTTTCATGTTACTGTATTGTGCTAAACCAAAAGTTTTAAGTGGAAGCTGTTTCCAGAAAATATTAAGTTGAGTGAGTGAATAGGGTTTTAAGACAAGATAAGATAAGATAAGATAAGATAAGACTTTATTGATCCAACACTGGGGAGATCCACATGTTACAGCAGCTCAAATAGCACAGATAGAGAGGCAAGTTGAATGGCAACAGAATACTTACAGAATAAAGATGAAATAAAAGAAGATATATATCAGAATTAGAAAAACATAAAATATAAAGTACTAAATTTTAGGGGTGTAACGATACATCGATTCATTGATTAACGATCCGATTATATTGATGCAAAATGAAAACATCGATCCATATCGTCATCTTAAAGATACACATTTATTTTGAAATTCACATAGCACGTCTGTGTCACCATTTCTGGGCAAGTGTGCCTCCGCTCAAACAACAAACAGAACTCAGAAATAAAATGGTCAAATCATATTCTAGTTGTTTTTGTGAGTTGTTGTAAATGATTGTGTTAGATGGGCAGATGATATCGCGTCATATCGATCGCAGGCTCCTGAATCGAATCGAATCAGAATCGTATTGTGACAGACTTTGTGATATCGGCAAACATCGTATCGTCATCCAAACAAATCGATATAATATCGTATCGTGATGAAGCTGGTGATTTACACCTCTACTAAATTTAGACACAACTATACACTCAATACTATTAACACTATATGCACCTTTCACTTGTGCACATATGGAAAAAAGAATATGTATAAGATGACAGTGTAACAGGGAGCTATGAAATGATGTAAGATATGTGAAATTATTTTTAAGAGGTGAGTGAATGAAAGTTTTGCTGAACACATGGTTTTACTTTTTAAATTGTTTGCTGTCAGCCTGTAAGGAGTGCACCTCAGCATGAGCCCTGCTCTCCATTAACACTGACTACAACCAGGGAAACACTGTGGAAGCACATTTGCTTGTTTATAACAAAGTTGCATCACTGCTGAGACTGAAAACTTATTTCTGGTGTATTTTTGTGCTAAAGATTCAGCAGAGTGTGAAACAGCCCACAAAACAAGACATTAAGTGTGTCAGCCCAACAAGGTGTGTAAAGTTTAGCTGTTGTAAACACACTAAACACACAACATAAACAAGGTGCATTTAATGAGCTGCAGATGACACAGGGCGGTGTCTACCTATCACGTTACGTAATTAATTTCCTCATCCGTCATTTTAATGTCTTACCTTTATCTTCTCTGTCATGGTGAATGTCAGCTCGTGCACGAAGGGGTTTCTCCCCACTGTGGAGGGACGACTGTTGGATGACTTCATCTCTGACGACACAAACTTACTCCCCGAAAAGAAACAAACAAAAGTCCAAAATGTCCCTGAAGTTAATTTAATTAGCAGTTTAGCTCCTGCTCAGAGTCTTCCTCAGTTCCCACTCCTCCTCCTCCTCTGACTGGAGGACAGACTGATGCTGGTAGGGAGGAGCCGCGCGCACTAACAAGCTAGCTCCACGAATCGACGCGACTTCCGGTTGTGAAATTCAAAATAAAGCTCCCTTGGCGTTGTCTGTTATTAATGCTGCGATGAAAAATTGTGTTTTCTCACAAAATAAGTAGCACATGTGCTGGAATAAAATATATTTTTTAATTGATATTGAAAACGTGCATGCAAGTTTGAGAGAATGCCTCGTTACACAGCCTACAGTCTAGTATCATTGAGCATGTTTACATATAGAAAAAAAGAAATTCGTGATAACATTTCCCTAAAAATTGAAATGAGAACATCTGAGTTATATTCTGAAACATACACACACCAGATTAAGCGTACAGGTGCTCAAACATTAGCAAATACAGTAAGCAGCATCGTGTTCAAGCTTTTATTTTGAAGGCAAAGAGAAAATCTGACACTTGGTGGCACATGCGCGCACCCACGCACACGCTCATGTCACACAAGTTTCCTCGTGAGTGGGTCCAATCCAAAACAATGTTATGATAAAATCAATTCGTTTAAATCATTACAAATAAAACTATATATTTTTAATATGTTATGCGCCTGAAATGTCACTTTAAACTAATAATAACGCACCATAGATATTGTAGAGCTCCGGAAATGGTGTGATGTGATTTATTCAGTGGCGCCCACAGAAGTGTTTTCATGGGTGGATAGATTGGGCCACCAAAAATCTTAGCATGGCATTCCCAACCCAAAAGCTGTAGCTGGATTTAAGGAATTTGGTTATGCTGGTGTAGTATAGGCTAGTGGAAAACTACAAATACAAAATATGGAGAGTTAAAGGAATCACGCACTGATACACTTTGGTTTCATATTGTAGGGTTAAAGGTCCAGTGTGGAGGATTTAGGAGGATATATTGGCAGAAATGGAATATAATATAATCAAGAAGGTTTTCCTTAGTGTATATCACATGAAAATAAAAGTCATTGTTTTTCATTACCTTACAATGAGCCGTCTATATTTACATAGGAAGCAGGTCCTTGTCTGCGGGGATCGCCATGTTGAACCGCCATGTTTTACAGTAGCCCAGAATGGACAAACCAAACACTGGCTCCAGATAGGGCCATTTGTGTTTGTGCAGCCCCTCTGCAACAGAAGTTTAGGAAAAACAACCAATTTAAATCACTCTGTTTGTTTTAAAGAGGAGGAGACCTCTGCAGCTGGCTGCAATCTGCAATCCTCACTGCTAGACGCCACTAAAATGTCCCTCTATTTTATAAACTGCTCCTATAACGTTACTAATTATCTGATGTACATAGACTAATATCAGTTAACATCTCGAGTGCCACAACAATCCTGTTTTAATGTCTCATGTATCTGTATATATATGTGTTAGTTGGTTTATTATTCTGTAAATAGGCTGGTTGTCCCTTTCCTTAAAAAGACAAATATACAGCATTAATGTGAAAGATTACATTGATTATAAGGAACAAAACATTTAGGGAATGAGCCCTCTCAAATTTAGGGAGCACTTTTGGGTACTCATAGAACTCATTCTTATTCAGATATCTTCAGGTGAGAGTTCAAGGGACCCATTTCGGTCATTCCAGTTTTTCCCTCCATGAAATTTACCCTAACATTGGAGCGTTATTGAATCTGAGACCCAACATGTGCAGAAGTTGTATGATCTGGGTGAAACATTTGAAGAGAGGTGGATATTTGACATATTCAACCCACTTCTCTAAGCAACAAAAAAACCACACTCATGTAACACCCAGTGATCAGCAGAATATGAAGGAAACAACCCTCTGACTGTGTGTGGAATGTGTGTTTGAGATGTTTGGGGTGATTTGCCTTCTGTCAGATTCAGTTTGTATTTGAAGTCCAGTTTCCTGCATCATTTGATCCACCCATTAATCTCTGCACATGACAGCAACTGCCCGTTTAAACAGACTTTGTTGTTTTCAAAGCTGCAGATGGACGATCTGCATCGCACCCCGGGGCTGACTGGTTAATGCTGACAGAGTGAACCTCTACTGACACCTGCAAATATAAACTAGCTGCTAACTGAGGCTGCTAATTTATTACACAAACATTCAGATGCAGAAATGTAGAATATGTGCACATGAGCAGGTGTTTTGTTGTCCCCTGTTCCTCCATCAGTAAATATTACCTTTAGGACAACTGCTGGAGCAGAGTGGCAGCAGTCGTAGTGTTTGTTGTCAAACACCGTACAACCCAGTCAGGTTTCCATACCTGCACAGCTTGAATGTTGCAGCTTGTCAAAACTGTTGTGATTCCTCCATCTTACATAAGAATACAACCAGAGAAAAAGTGGCCATAGATTTTAGGATTAAAAACCAGTTTCTGACATGGCCTCAAAACTGTGTGTAAAACTGTGTAAGACTGGGAACAGACAACTTTTTGTGAATCAGTATTGTAAAGACACTGATAAAGACTGATCTGTAGGAACCACAGAGACATAAGGACGACTTACACCAGGTCACAGTGGTAACAAAAGGGGACAGAGTGTATTTTACAGCAGGTTAGAGCCTGGATTCGTGCAGCATGGACTTTGGCTCCCTCATGTGGAAGAACGATGGAAGGACTCCAACAACAGGCTAATGTTAGTGTGTTTACAAGTTGTAATCTCATGGACAGGACAAAAACAATCACTCCTATAATTTCAGGTAGCTGTGGTCCAATTTGCAGAACATTCAGACTATGATCAGATGAGTGCCGTGTATGAAAAGATAGTTTTACTTAGTTTACAAAATAGACTAATAACTAACCCATTTAATGGTCCACAGAGAAACAGATAAAAGCATTTTTTCCCCGTTTCCAGTCAAACTCTCAGAGGAGCAGTGTGTGTAAGATTGAGGGGGATTGCAGATTGCAACCAGCTGAAACTTCTCCTGGTTAGAATTCATTCAGCGTTCATTGTTCAGGAGGTTTTTACCGTGAGCCGAATTATCCACAGAGGTCTCCTTCTCTCCAAAAACAAACAGACCAGCTGACTTCAACTCGTGAAAACACTGAATAAAGCTGTTTCATGTTATAAATCAGTGTTGTTCCTGTGCAGTTCAGCATGTCGGAGACAGGCACCTAGCCCAACACCTACCAATGTGTGTTCACCTTATTTCTGACCCAGACATTCAGGAGATTTTTACCATGAGCCGAATTATCCACAGAGGTCTCTTCCTCTCCAAAACAAACAGACCCAGTGATTTAAACCGGTAAAAACACTGCATAAAGCAGTTTCACGTTAAAAAGTTGGTGTTTATCTGATGCTGTTTGGCATGTCTGTGTCAGGCTGTGAGTCAAGCATCTGCTATTCTGTGCTCACTTTCTTCTCTGATAACTTAAGATCCAGATGTTCAGGAGGTTTTAACCCATAGCTGAATTATCCACAGAGGTCTCCTTGTCTTCAAACAAATGAACCAGGTGATTTAAACTGGTAAAATCACTGAATAAAGCAGTTTCACGCTAAAAAAAATCTGTTTATCCAACGCTGCTTGTTACAGAGGGGCTGCTAACTACAGTAGCCGACATGAAAATGTGAATGGCTCTATCTGCAGCCAGTGTAAGGTATTCTGAGGTAACAAAAACACTACAGTTCTTATTTTCAGGTGATTATAAGCCAAAAAATTACACACCTATATTCCATTTCTGCCAATATATGCCCCTAACATCGGTCATACACCTGTTCTTTACAGTACAAGTTTGAAGCTTTACTGATTAGGCCATTACACGTTTACTGAGAGAGAAAGATATCACAGTCCTTTAGGATATCTTAGCTTAATTAAACTAATCTCATGTTAGCTGTTTATCATATTAACGTGGTGCAGAAAGAATGGTTAAATAAATTCAGTTTGTTTACTGTAGAGAAAGTTGTGTGCATTGCTGTTAAAAGAAAACAGAAGAAGAGTGCGGAGAGATATGCACACACTTCAGCCAAACAATTTATTATTGCATCACAGTTCTTTTACATTTCCACAATCACAAAACAATCTTCCCAACACTCCCTCAACATTTCAGCCCTGCCTCTGCTTGTGTCTCGGATTTGTCTTGCAGAACACGTACAAATGTCCCCTCCGTCGAACAAAGAAACAGTCCTTGCAGCGCTTCTTCAGGGCAGACTTGGTTTTCATCCCTGCAGAGGGCTGGACACAGGGAAGATGCTGACACTGTCCCAACAGAGACGGTCCACACTGTGCGGAGGAGCCAGACGAGGGAGGCTGGATGGAGCTGACTCTGGCTGATGACAGGAGTAGTGTGCGTGGAGCTGAGGTGAGGGTGCAGAGACATCTGTAAGCACTAGCTGCAGGTGAGGAGAAGCTCAGATGTAGCCGGCTCATCTGGGCCACTTGGCGAGTCAGGGAGGAAGCCAGGTGCTTCAAGAGGAGGGGTGCCATGGTGTCAAGGGCTGCAGAGAGAGACAAAGAGAAGTCATATATAACTGCAGCTACAAATCAAACTTATGTGATATGAAACTACATTTTTTGTGTCATGTTGTGATTCTACTTAAAGGTCCAGTGTGTAGGACTGAGGGGGACATGTTGGCAGAATTGTTATTTAGTATAATAAGAATGTTATCTTTAGTGTATATTCATCTGGAAATAAGAACTGTAGTGTTTTTGTTACCTTAGAACGAGCAGTTTAAATCTACAAAGGGCACGTGTTTGCCATGAGATTAGCCATGTTGCACAGGCATGTTGCTACAGTAGCCCAGAGCAGACAAACCAAACACTGGCTCTAAATAGGGACATTTGCCTTTTTTGCGTTTTTGCCTCATAGTTAGCAGCCCCTCCGGGACCAGAGCGTCCCAAAAATATATATATTTTTTAAAACATGAAACTACTTATTGCAGTGTTTTTTATTGGTTTTAAAAACGTGTTCTGGGGTGTCGGTGGCTTAGTGGTAGAGCAGGTGCCCCATGTACAAGGCTGTTGCCGCAGTGGCCCGGGTTCGACTCCAGCCTGTGACCCTTTGCTGCATGTCACTCCCTCTCTCTCTCCCCCCTTCATGCTCATCTGTCCTATCGATTAAAGGCTAAAAAATGCCCGAAAAAATATCTTTAAAAACGTGTTCCGTTTGTTTTGGAAAGGAAAATACCTCTGCAGGTCATTTGGCTCCTGGTAACCGCTAGGGGTGGAAATCACCAGAGGATCCACAATATGATATCATCACGATGCTTAAGTCTTATTGCAGTTTTAAATATGTTGTGATATGCTGAGTATCGCAACAAAAGATATTGTGACATATCCCGATTTATAACCTTTGTTTCAACTGTAAATTTCAACTGTTCAGCTCACTTAAGCCATTTTTTTTTTTACAGGCAATTGATTATATATTTCTAATAGGCTACCTAAAGTTTAATTTGTATCTGTAATATCATTCATTTATATAATTAAAAACAATGATACTTGTAATGTTGTAACTATATCAATATCTGGATCTCAAGTTATCAGAGACAACAGGTGAGCACACATTAACAGGTGCTGGGCTAACAGCCCCTCTCAGACATGCCAAACAACATAGGAGAAACACTGATTTGTAACGTGAAACTGCTTTATTCAGTGTTTTAACTGTTTTAATCACCTGGTCTGTTTGTACTAAAGAGGAAGAGACCTCTGTGGATAATTCGGCTGATGGTAAAAATTTCTTGAGCACCTGGATCATAAGTTATTAGAGAAAACAGGTTGGCACACATTAACAGGTGCTGGACACCCGCCGAAATGCCAAACAGCATAGGAGAAACACTGATTTGTGACATGAAACTGATTTATTTTGTGTTTTCATCAATTTAAATCGCCAGGTCTGTTTGTTGTGGAGAGGATGAGACCTCTGTGGATAATTCGGCTCCTGGTAAAAACCTCATGAACAATGAACACTGCAGAAAATCTGACCTGTGGAAGTTTTAGCTGGTTGCAGTAATGAACGATGAATGCCCTTGGCTGCTCCCCGTCACATTCAAATATTTTTTTTCCTCAAACGCCAAAATATAACTCACCACGACATTAATCAGTATATGAAAGTAAATGTAAACATACCAAAAATAGTGCTGCTTCATCAATATAAATATCCCAGGTGTCAATAGTCAAATCAATACTGCTCAGCATGTGTATGAATCATGAGAATCTGCAACATACGCATACAGCAAGCTTCCTAAAATATTTAGCAACTTAATGTTAAGTCATGTGGAGCTTTACCTGACCCTGTATGACATATTTAAAGCTGTTACACATGTAAACACTACAGCCTGACTACACTGTCAGACAGCCATGCAACATGCCAAGGAGACAGCATGTCAGAGTTGACCTGATAGCGCCAGTACCAGACATAAAATCGGTCCACACACTGGTCCCAGACATGACACAGCCTCATAACAAAACCACAGAGCGTTAACAAACCTTTCAAGTATCCCCTGAAGCTTTAAAACAGGGAATATATCCCTGAATGTTGCGTTTTATTCGGCTCAACGCGACCGTGGTGCTCTTCTCGCTTACAGGACACAACAGCTTCCGGTTAGCGATAGCGCCATTGAGTTGTGTGCCCTCAGTTTAGCCTGTCAGACAGTTTCCTTCTCCTGCTTTGCCTTCTCTTTCCATTAGCAGACCCTAAAATGCCCTAAGTCTTACTCGTTATGTTTTATTACGTCTACTTAAATATTAGACTTTAACTGGAAATCTTCCTAGCGTGGAATACCGTGGAGAAGTGTGTTGAACCTGTGAAGCAAAACTCAGGAGAATAAAAATTCCACAAATTGCACTCCGCAAAGCACCATGGGAGAACAGGCTGTTGTAAACATGGCGGCCGCAGTGGGCAGACTTCTGTCCTTCAGTAGAAATGCTAAGGTGCTCGCTTCACCTCTGAGGCTGACAGCTGTACCTGTTCACCGCTACAGTGTGGAGGTGTCCAGCACCGGGGAGGCCATCACTCACACCGGACAGGTGAGCGTTAACGTGACTCTCTGTGATTGTGTCGTAACGGTGTCACCTGGTGCCCTGACGTTAGCTTAGCATAGCTGCTAGGTCCATTACGCCCATTATCGGACAGCCCTCAAAGTGACTAAGTTCTTTTCCCTTTTCCTCTAATATTTGGAGTTCGGCCATTGTTTGTAACACGGCTAATATCCACTGTGATAACATGTAGCTTTGTTTGAAAGGACAGCTGATGTATTTGCTCTTTGGTGGTGCTAGCAAAACATAGTGCCCTCAAACGGACCTCCAAGTCAGCAGCAAAATAAGATGTTGTAACTTCACTGTTCTCCTCTCAGGTGTATGATGAACAGGATCCCAGGAGAGCCAGATTTGTTGGCAGACAGAAAGAGGTAAGTTATAACCAACTCACTTATTTATTTATTCAAAGATTAGTTTATATTAACATATTGAAATCACAGTGCAGGTGCAGCTTTAGAAATGTGTCAGGTTTACATTGGTGCATCTGACATTTTATTCAGAAAAGACAAAGTAAAAGTACAAAGATACTTATCCTAAAACAAAGGAAAAAACTAAATAAAAACCACATTAACTTTAAGGATAC
This sequence comes from Epinephelus moara, assembly GCF_006386435.1. Classification (NCBI taxonomy): domain Eukaryota; kingdom Metazoa; phylum Chordata; class Actinopteri; order Perciformes; family Serranidae; genus Epinephelus; species Epinephelus moara. The sequence continues at coordinate 2,761,087 of NC_065527.1, forward strand.
TATTTCTTTAATATATTTATTCCGACATTTAAAAAAAAAATCAGAATATATTGTAGACAAATAAAACCCCTACAAAACAGACAAGCCATAAATCATTAACAGACTTACTATGAGAAACATAAGTCAACATTTAATGTCTGAAAAGGAGTAGGCAGAAGTCCTAATCCCAATCCCAAACCACACTACTCCATCACTAACCAAACTACTACATAAATAAACTCTCCTCACCATCGATCAAACACACATTTACACCACTGCTCTTCTTAATACTTGAGAACCAATATTATCCCGTGAATAAAACAAATATGAAAACAGGAATTGAGAATACAGACAACAGTGTCACTGAGTGTGCTTTATATTCCCTCTGATCATTTCTGTACCTTGTGGAAATACTGTCTTTGTACCTCTTTTTAAAATATACGTACAGAGAGAATGTACTAACACTAAACCTAAGGGACGTTTGAACTTACAAGCACAAACACACACTGAATGTATTAACACACAAATGGATCAGAAATCATCAGAGTTGGGAAAGGAAAACGAGAAATAGTTTTCAGCCCCTGTATGGTTCTTTACTTTCTGTCATTTAAGGTGTACAGTGAGAGGCAAGTTCATTAATCTAGTCTCCTGGGGATGCTGCATGTTGTGCTCTCCAATAATTGGAAAGCGTTTTGTCGCTGCAGTGTTTCTTACAGTGGTTCAACTTCACAGTAACAGAAGTCATATCCGTCTATGTCCATATTCTTGGGTCCCTCTCAATTTGCAAGCTCATTGTCCTTGAGGTTATTACAGTACTGTATTTCCAAAGTTCTTCTATCACTGAGCAGCTCCAAAGCATGTGCAGGAGATCACCTTCACAGACTTTACTTCACTGACACAAGGCAGAAATGTTGCTGTCAGTTTTATGTGGCCTGTAGGGGGGGTAATATGTTCTGTGAAATATATAAAATTGGATTTGCCTAAGCTTTGTGGAGATGAATACAATCTGTGTCCTCCTCACTTAAAACACACCCTATAAAACAGGTAAGTTGTCATTAATGATGCCACATATGTGAGATGTTAGTGCTTTGGTTGTACTACATGCCCTGCTACACAGATAGATAACTCATTTATTTTAAATGTAACCAGTTAACTCTGAGTGAGTTGAGTCTTGTTTGTGAAGTTATAATACGTGACAACTGTTGAACAACGTGACTGTCAGTGGTACTTTTGTATCGTATCATACTGATATTTAAATCTGGTCAACATCGACATCTTGTTCTGAGATCTATTTCTGATCCCTGTGTCACCATATGCTCAAACAATGAATAGATGTTACAGAGGGTAGCCATCATAATCAAAACATCCATTAAAGTCTCATTGTGTTAGTTCAGACTCTGTGTTGGGTCCCTTTCCCCCGTATAAACCTTATATCACAAAGCTTTTAACGACAGAAATCACGTTTTATGTGTCAAGGTGAATCAGAACTTTGCCATCAAACTGGTGGCAGAGGAGCCAGTGACCGACATTGAGGCCAGAGTGGTGTCCTGTGATGGAGGTGGAGGAGCCCTGGGTCATCCCAAAGTCTACATCAACCTGGTAAGAGCCTGTGCAGACTAATGTGATGACATCATACCAGTCCATTTGACTTGATCATATTAGTGTGATAATCCAGCCAGAGCCTCTCAGTCATTTTCTGTCATGATGGCTGTTTACCATTTCTGTACCAGCAGCCAAATACTGTGTGAACTGTGACTCAGATTATAGTGTTCATGTGGTTTAATTGTGTTGTGTTATATTTTATATTTATTTGAAGCCGGGGTTTGAAAATACCCCCTCCTCCTGCAGCTCCCCCCTCTCTGTCCTACGCCCTTCCCCACCAGATGACCACAGCATATCCATGTGCTTCATACAATAACCTAGTATTTCCATACACTGATTTATTGAATCATGTTTTATTGTAGAGTTGCCTGCAGCACGTTTGCTCAGGCTCTACTTGCTCAGCTCTCTTTCTGTTTATCAGACCTGCGCCTCGCTCCCAGTCACTGTGGACAGCATCGGTAAACAACCTTCAGTCAACAGCTGTAGCAGCTTGAATTCGGCCACCGCAAACCCCCCAGTGCTAGGTGTCACAGTAGTGGCTCTCACCTGTGTAAAGGCAGCAACAGAAAGTTTGCTAATCTGGCAGGGAGTCGGGGCTGCACTGGCTGATTTCAGATTGCTACAGCTGCTGACGGGGGGTGTGTCTCCAGAGCTGCTTCCTGCTCGCCTCCCAGCGAGGTGTTCTGTAGCGAGGGGAAGTGAGAGGCGGAGGACACACTGTGATTTGAGGCTTCAGCTAACGTCAGCTACATAAACATAAACTTGAATCTATAGCTCCGGTTAGCAGGAGGCTAAACTATTAGCAACATTTATGCTCCATCTCTGAAATGCTTTGTCGATATCGACACATTTCATTTAGTTTATTGTCGGACTCTCTTTTTTTATCAGTCTGTCCTATATTAATGAAGGTTCATTAGTACGGTTTGTATTTCTCTGTAATGTAGCACAGTGTTAACAATGTTACTGATACTATTCTTTCTCACACCTTCAACTCAAACCACCAAAATATATCATTTAATCATTACATTCATATCAGAAACATGCAGGAGACTAGTCCACTGATGGACCCTGATGAGGACTGTTGGTCCACTGATGGACCCTGATGAGGACTGTTGGTCCACTGATGGACCTAAGTGATGACTGTTGGTCGGTTTTACAAAGGTCCTGAATGATAGATACTAACTGATGTTGTTTGTCTCTCTTTCTGCAGGATAAAGACACAAAAGTGGGCACGTGTGGCTACTGTGGATTACAGTTCAAGCAGAAGCATCATCACTGAAACGTTTCCTCTGTCTTTGCTTCTCTGTGTAAATTGCCATATTGGTTAATAAATTATATGTTGTCCGTCCGTCTGTCTGAGCGTGAATTCTTTTGAGTGAAGCCTGTTTAAAGCGACGCTGCAGCACTGATGTCGTCTATAAAAACATATGTGCAGGGAACATATGCAAATGTTGCTTTGAGGATTGTTTATGTGAAGGGTACACATTAAATTTCCTCAGTTTTTGGTGATGTAGTGCAGCAGTGTAACTGAATCTGGGTTACTTATCCAGTGTGATTGTTGGGTGCAGTTCCCCCTGTGCCAGGCAGGGGTCAGCAGTGTCCTGCACATGTGTTTGCTCTGGTTCAAAGACAGTGAAAGGCTCTTATGTTGAGAAATAAAAGTCAAGTTTTAGATGTTGTTTTCCACTGCACGAACCAGAGCTGTGGTTTGTGTGTAGTAAAGCTTTAAATGGTCTGAACTCTAATAAGAGCTGATACAAGTTGCACTGCAGCTTAAAAATCTGCCTCATTGTTATCTGCATTAGTTTTTCCTGCATCTTGGAGCACATGCATAACTGATCACTTGTGATAACAGTGCTTTGAACTCTCCTATATCAATAAGCAGCTGCGCTCATGAGTTGTGTTTACTGTAAGGAGCAGTGAGAGAACCTTAGCATTCCTTGTGCATCGGCCCCTCGCAGCCTGCGATGTAGAGTCTCGCTCTGCCAAGCCTGGAGGACATCAGGAGGGAGCCAGCCTGATAAGACACAGTAGCGCGGAACAATACATGTTTGAAGAAGATCATATATATATTTCATCGGGCTTATTCTCCATAGACCTCTGCATGCCAAATTGGCCTGCGCTTGGCTCAGGCTCCAGACAGCACTAGCCTGTTCTGTCCCCAGTGATGCAGCCAGTGGAACTGCATTTTCCACACCATGGAGCTCAGGTTGGGAAGAGTAGTCAGGCTGATATAATTGGCCCTGGTGACTCCTGGAAGTGAAGCTTATGCTGTAGTTAACCTCATCTATAGTCAGACCACTTTGGATGATTGAAGGGGAGAGAGGTGCATTGTTAAAGCGAGGCAGGCGAGCCGGGTCAGTGTCAGAGAGCTGACTGGTTGGTTTTGCGGTTGGTAAGTCTGAGTGGTTCAGAGGTGGTGGTTGGTTGAGTTGGAGGCGCTGCCGGGGGCAAAATCTTCAGATGAAACTGAGCATATGAATTGAGCTGAATTAAACAGCAGTGTGTTTTTGTGCTGGATTTAACCGTGCCGTTTAATTATTCACCGCTCTTAAACACATCAGCCGGAATGATAGAATATTCTTTAACATCATATATGTGAAGTCAATCCAGATTATGGAGTTGGATTCAATTTGCACGCAGAATCATTCATGGGTTCAACCTTAAACTGTCAAATCACCGCAGGGGTCTTTGGCTACATCCAGTTATCCTCTTTCTCTCAGTATGATATTAGATAATAATTGCAAATACAGCTCTTAAGCATAATGTGACCTGCACTGTTGGGTCAGAGCAGTCAGACAAAGATGGGCTCAAAAAGGACTGTAATCATATTGAAAATCTGCTCACTGCTGAGCCACACAATAGATAATGGAGTTAAATGCCAGTGGATTCCTTAACACAGCGCCCCTCCACAACAATCACTCACTCCACACAAAACATCCTCCTCGTGGCCGTAATTGCCCTATTAAAATATTTCTCCTTGAAGATGTGTCACATTACAGACCCTCAGGCTCATTATGGAGCTCCCTGCAGCCAATTATCTGAACCTCCGTGTCTAGAAGCCACTGTGACCAAAAGGGGCTCGTAGGCAGATCTGGGAGCAGCCCGCCCTCCTCAAATCTATACTTACTGTACGAGAGGCAAAAACAGAAAACTGACCTTTGGTCATTGTCTCGGGGCGACTCCACTCAGCTCCACTTTAGAGTCAGGTGACAGAGCTTCTGACCTTTACCATGGAAATAATGACTTGTACTTGTGCCAGGAGCTCAGAGGGTTACCGCAGGGAGCGAGACACCTCTGGCGACATGTGACAGTTTTTGGAGGAGAGAATTTGCACTCAGCACTTTGATAGCCCCGGGAAACCAAAGTGTGTGTGACAAGACGCAAGAGACTTAGAGCTGTGTGTATATGTATGCCAGAGTGTGTGTATGTGTGTGTCGGGGTATGCGACAGAGGCACAGACAGTGTTGAAAGGAAATAGGTGTCAGACGGAGGGTGCAGAGAGGAGTAATTTGAAGTTGTCAATACTTCCTGTGCAGACATTCCATCTGAAATTATAAAAGTCGAGGTGATTTGGAGAAAGGGCCGCAGAGCGCAGAATGAATGGAGCCAACAATTAATTCAACTGAAACATTAGTTTTCTGAGTGGAATAAAATAAGTTTTCCTCTCGCCCCCGTGTCAGTTCTCCCATAAGACACAAAGAGCCAAATAACTGCTGGTGGTGTGAGCCAGACAAGTAAACAGTGGCTCTAACATTCCCCGACCTGTACAGCAACACACTGAGGCTTAATCACATTATATGGCCCAGGGAGCAGGCCTTCGTGTCAGACTGGCTGTTGAGTGGCTCGCTTGTGTGTCGAGAGCAGACAGAGGTGAGGTGAGACGAGTGGAGGGAAGGAGGGAGGGAGAGGAGGTGNAGGCTGGAGGAGTAGAGGGGGAAAGTGTGAGAGGTCAGTGGAGGAAGATGAGTGTGAAACAGGGAGGTGAGAGAGATGATGGAGGATAAAGCTCAAAAGTAAAAATGTAAAAATCTGACATGTTCCCAGTTTTGATGGTGTTTTGCATCATAAGTGTACTTTTTAAAACATCTTTATTAATTTTGAAGTTCACACCAGCATTCTTATACCTAATTACCAAAATAAATGTTTATGTGTGGTTAGGTTTAGGCACAAAAACCAACTGGCTATGGTGAGGAAAAGATCATGTTCAGTCACTCAGTTTCAGGGGCACTATCCCTGCTAGAAAAGCAGCGATGTCACAGTAAAAAAAAAAAAAAAACACTTTTCGTTGCGCAATTCCTGCAGGAAAAGCAGCGATGTGTTGGTAAAAAACATCCACTTTTTGCACAATATCCTCTAGAAAAGCAATGATGTCTCTGTAAAAGACAACTGCTCTTGATGGCACAATTCCCACTGGAAAAACAGCAAATTGTTGGTAAGAAAAACAAACCAAAACGACAACAGTGGTTCATGCCACTATCCCGGCAGGAGATGCAGCAGTGTCTCTGTAGCGACAACCACTTTTGTGTTATATTGCCCGCTGGAAAAGCAGCAATGTCTTGGTAAAAAAAAACAACAACTGCATTTCGTGCCACTACTCTGGCAGGAAATGCAGCAATGTCTTTCATGGCACAATAGCCGCTGGAAAAGCAGTGATGTCTCTGTTAAAAAACATTTTTTTTGTCCCGGTATCACAGCATAAAACACAGCGATGTCTCAGCACTTTGGTGCCTAAAAAGTCGCTGGAAATGCAGCAATGACTCGCTAAAGCACATTTGCTTTTGTTGTGTCTTGGTCTCAAACAGTGGTCTGCAGTTAGGCAGGCGTCACGCCTAAGTGACACGCCATCCACCATGTCCTCCGCCTTGTGCTGAGAGTCAGCTCATATACTACTCTACTTTACAAACAGTGATACGATTTCTATGAAATGTACAAATGTATGTGTGGTTTGGAGAATCGTACAAAGCCAGCATTTTCTCCTGGTGACTGAACTGCTATTTTTAAACTTTACACAAGTAAGCGACGAGCTGGTGAACACTGAGGAGCAGTTAGCTGTTAAAGAACACGACAGAAAAAATAAAAACAGAAGCAAAAGTAGAAAGAATATTGGACTTACATTTCCCAGGTAGCCTGAAACACGGCTCCAGAGAGGCAAAACATTTCCTATTGAAGGTTTATTGTTGAGCTCGCTCTGATTTTGAAATGTAAATCCAAACAAATCATTTTAGTTGATTATTAATTCAATGAAAACTGAGTGAAATACTAACATGGTTGTACAAACACTTTCAGATCTGAGGGATTCTCTCGACAAAAAAAGGCCATTATTTTGAACACCTAGACGAGGGATTCAAAAAAGTCGTATTAGATATTAAAAACAAGAGAACATGGCCCTTTTTTGACGTTCAGAATAAAAGTTAAGTAAGCTTTAATGCTCAGCATATATATAAATGTATATATAAATGTACTTCTGCAGTATTTCCAATGCTCTGTGCCCAGGAGACGAGTCCTGTCTCAAACAGCTGAAGGTGAGAACAAGTACAACCTTATATCTCTTAACCCCTCTCAGCACCAGACTGACCTCTTATCTGACTGCCACTCTACTTCCTTCATGACGCCAACACCTTCTCCTTTGAAGTCAAGACTTTTTTAGAAGCAAACACTATTGCATATTTTCTAACACGTGAAACTTGGACAGAAAAAAAGAAAAAAAATTGAGTTAAAACATAAAAAATATATTTGCAGCCAACCACAATGAGATCCTGTCGGACAGCGAGTGAAAGAAAGAAAACTTTACCGAAATAAGAAGTCAGATGTCATTATTTATCATCCTAAATCTTACTTATTTATGAGGCAGAAACAGAATGAAATTCTCGGTTGAATTCATGCTGAATTATTTAATCTGAAATGGTTAATTCCATACAAAGCCCAGGAAGATCCCTCCTCTGTTCTGATAAATACTTTATCACTGTGCCTAAATCGAAAACAGGAGGAGGAGGAAGATGGGGGTGAAGAAAAAAAACAACTTCTCACTGTTTCTTGTTGGGCTTTGTTTTAGAAAGTGTTGGTTGAAATGTCTTCGGTGCTAAATTTGCAAAGTTTTCTTCAATAATTGAAGTTGATGGAAATGTATTTTTTATAAAACATTTAGGCCTAATGATGCCGGCCTTATTTCAGTGATGTTTCTTATTATGGGCTGTATGAAAAAATCACCGAAGTGGATAAAGATGTGACACTTACTTAAAATTACTTAAGAGGTTTTATGAAGCATTTTGCGCGTGGTGGATTTTCTTGCAGTCCCAGGTTGACAAAGTCAAAAGCCGCCTAATGAAAAGGGACGCATCGCTGATTGCAGCTATATCTGGAGCCGAGGTGGAAGTGGCATCGATTTAACAATTTAGCAGCACCCTCCTCTGTGTGTTTCCATTAGTCACGGCTGAATACCACCCACTTCCCCCCTTTCACTCCCTCAAAACACACACACACATGCACACAAACACTCACGCACACACACACATATGCAAAGCTGCTGAGGTATATTCCACTATTCCTGGACTGGATTTACATCATCTGAACTGATACCACGGCTGGTTCCAGCACGGTGGACGGTTGATGTAAGGGCACACTCAGAGAACTTTGCCATGCTACGGAATACACCTTTTATTTTTGTGACTCAGTGCATGTGCAGGCGATAGTGCAAGTGTACAATACTGTATATTTTCCATGTGAGAGAACCGTACAACCTTACCGCAGGAACGTGTGTGTGACACTGGTTTGTTTGAAGATATTTGACCATTAATGGAGCCCATAAGAGTCTGTAAGTTAGAGTGTCAAAATGCCAAAATAGGATCATACATTGATAACTGACCGTTCGCTAAACCCATACCTTCAACAGCAATCGTCCAATTGTAGTGTAGCAGCCGAAACGGGGAACACAAGTCTGTCAAACTTTGGATTTCTCTGCATGTTTATGGGACCATATGTTAGGGGTGGGAAAAAATCAATACAGTATAGTATTGTGATATTTTTGTGCGGCAATGTCGTATCGCCACACAGTGCCAAGTATTGATTTTTTTTAAATATAAATTATAATATGACAAATGAAATATAACCAATTGCTTTTTCAGTTCACCAGATACATTTTGCTGCAAAAAATGGCTGAAAACTTTGTCTTATTAAATAAAACAGATTTTGACAAAGTAAAAGTTAGAAAAGACCAGACGAAACAATGTTTGTCCTCTTTAACGTTAGCTGCAGTCATCAGAATTCTCGGCTAACTAGCTTCCTACCTGCAGTAACCAAGCATTGCTTCAAAAGCTTAGGGACGCATCATCTGATTACAACATCAATGTCGCATTACACGAGGAGCACACCCTCTGTTGCATTTTCTCATTGTGTGAAAGTCAGGGATGGATGCTAATTAGAGTTTTAGCTAACGTTAGTAGCTCCTTACTGGGTTTGTGTAGGTCTACACTCCAGTAACCTGAGCAAGCGTTACCTGGGATAGCATTACATTACATTACATGTCTTTGATGCATTGGTTAGTCATCAGTATCAAGTGCTAATTTAAGACCTTGAAAAGTCAGCCAGACACATGGAGCTATTAGCTTAATTAGCAAGCCAGCTGAAGCTAATGAAATCTGCCACCAGCACTTTATATTTCAGACGGCAAAATCAGATCAAATCAAATCTGGTTCTTGGCTAGAAATGAGAAATCTGGTTTGTCTCGTCTGTCTGGACGGCCCGTTCTCATTCCCAACTTGTCAAATACCTCCGCTCTGTCAGTGATTGCGCATCAGACGCAGAAAGGCATCTTTTGTGTCGCTATGATACGCCACCAGGCAGCATCAGTTTGTAACGACGCAGGAAGGCAATAGTTTGTAACGCCGCCGGCAACAACGCAATATGAAGAGCTTGAAAGTCCCTATGGGATGGGTGGAAGGTGAGATGGGTCCAACAAACCCTGGACTTTCACCCGGGAGCCGGCTGTTTGCTTCCCGTATAAATGTTCACCCAAACCATGATGTTTTTTTTCCAAACCTAACCACGTACTTTTGTTGCACAAGGAGAAAAAAAAGTAAAAACAAGGGTTTAACCTACGCTGTAAATAGGGTTGCAACAGTATGAGATTTTCACTGTATTATAATTTTCTGGTTTCAGAAAATGTCACGTCACGCAGTGTCATGGTATCACAGAATTTATGTTATTATCAGTCAGAATGATCCTTTAAGGAATAAAACTTAAGGGTTATTTTTGGTCGAACAAACATTTAATTACTGTAATTGAACTTTGAACCCATTTTGTTAATGTTAGTTTGTGTAAAAAATCTCCCCTCAAAAAATAACTAAAATAAAGGGGAGATTCAACGTCCAGTTGCTTTTACAATAAGCCTCAACTTTTATATCCCGGTATACTTTAAAACGCTGCAACCCTTAGTTGTAAAATGTATTTTAAAAAAGACTGTTTGCATCTAACAAGCAGAAACTATACATTTCCTGTGAAAATGTAAGTGTACTTTGAAAAGTCACAATGCATGCCGTCCCTGAACGTCCAAAACTGTCACAGGAGGGCACGCAGCGCATCATATTTTGACAGGAAAGTCAACTGATAGAGCAGCAATATTTTACAAGTTGGGATGAGAATATGTTGGTTGGTGGGACCCATTGTTTCAACAATTACTAAAAAAATTGAATGGCACTGTTATCATTGTAAATCCATATATGTGAGAAAAAAAAGTTTGACAGACGTAACAGTAACTGAGGGGAATGGCGTTTAGTCAACGGTCAATTGGTCAAGTCACAACAACAAAATATAGACTTTCTGTTTCAAGTCCATCAGTCTTTGAAATATTCCGTTGACGGTGCGTTGGGTGGACTACAAAGACGACGTCGACCTAACAAGTTCAAAGGACTGTCCGGGTGTTCTGCTGTCTATCACGCCATCATTTAAGCCTTTCCACGCCTCAGCTGGTTTGGGCTGTTGGAAAGGAGGACCGTGGAAAACTCCGTCCACCCATTCTCTGAGCGTGGCGACCGGTGACTCCTGTTCCCTGTCTGCCTTGGTTAGCGCCATATTTGATGGATACCCAGGAGAGGAGGACCCAGCTGATGACAGCATGCAGGGAGGGTACTCTGGCTGCAAGCTGCCGTCCAGAGACACAGCAGTGTGAGCGATGGACCAGATTTTGGGCTTGGTGTGTGTACTTCGAGGGTCTGGGTTGGAATAGAAGGGGCTGTTTTGCTGTTGGACCGGCGTGAGTTTGGGGCAGTCTGGAGACAATCTCTCTTTCCCGTGCAGTGCGTCTAGGTTGTGTGTGAGATGCCCACGTGGGCGGTCTGTGTTTGAGTTTGCGTCACTGTCCTCAGGTAGAAACTGTGGCTTGGGTTCACAGTCAGAAGCGTCTGACTCCAGCAGGTCGAAGTCCTCAAGGTCACTCTGCAGGTCTGCACACTGTTGATCTGCAATAATGAATCACACAGATAACACTACGTCCACGCAGGCTATTTAAACTTTGAGCAAATCTGGAAACAAGAGAAATGTGCTGACAGACTGATTCAGGCCACACTTACCAGGAAGGTCTTTCTCATTTTTAAGCGGCTTCTCAGCTTCGTCGCTGTCATCGTCACAGCCCCGGTCGTCAGAGCTTTTACAAGCCCGCGGTGACCACGTCACCTTGTTCTCCTTCTTCAGCCTCCTGCGTGCATTGGCAAACCATGTAGACACCTGAGGGAGGGAATGGAGGTCAGATAGGAACAAAAAATCATACACAGGAATGAAGAGAAGACAAAGACAGAAAGAGCAAAAGTAAAAGTGAAATAAGTGAACAAAATAAAAAATACAAATAATTTAATACAAAATGGACTGAGGGAAAACAAGTCAAAACTCATAGTGCCCTTAAATCTGTAATATTTTACTAAACCTACCTGTGTAAGAGTCATCCTGGTGATGATGGCGAGCATTATCTTCTCTCCCTTTGTGGGGTACGGGTTCTTCTGGTGCTCCTGCAGCCAAGCCTTCAGGGTGCTGGTGGTCTCTCGGGTGGCATTTTTACGACGGGAAGCTCCGTCAGAGCAGGAATACCTGAGACAAACAGTGACAATCAAAATCATACTCAGCAATACTGTGCTGAAAATAACTGGAAGACATTTGTTATAAAGAATGGCTGAGCATTATTGACTTTAAATCATATATTAATGAAGTCTTAGCAGAGAGCTCACACCATAAAGTACCAAAAACCCCTCATATAACCTTGCACCACTTCCAGATACTAAGTCCCAGTATGGATATAATAGTTAGAGTGTAATACTTGCAGTGATGCCAACACATAAAAGAATATGAGGTCACTGCAAATGAACCACAGACACTAGGAATATTTTTCATCAGGGAGTCAGCAGTCCAAAGTGAAGTGAAGATATTACAGTTTAATTTAAGAGCAATAAAAGCAATAATATGCTGCTTTCACTTACCCATATCTGTCATATGGATATTGTCCAAATGTATATTCATAGGGATAGTAGGCAGGAGTCTGAGATGTCCCCACAGAGGCAGCTCCGTCTTTGGGATCAAGTGGCCCCTGGAAATATCGGTGTATTAAATATTTCAGCTTATTTTCACACACATGCTTTCTGAAATTAAAGAAGGTCTTTACCCTGAAATTACCCTCTTTACTTTTATTATTTTAATCTCATATAAGTACAATATTCACATATAATTGTAGAGAATGCGCCAAAAAAAATGAGAGTCATTTTTACAACCTTTCACGTGTCTGCCAAAAAGAGCGACTGTGCGCAATTACGCATTTTAAAATAAAGGCAAAATGGCAGTAATAATGAACTTTAAGTGAAAGACAGAACTCACTCTGGAGTAGAGAGCGGTGGCGTCGCTGGTGCAGGTGTTATAGTATCCTTGGCTCTTTGGATAAGTTCCGCTGTAGACTCCGATGCCGGTGCCAGAGGTGAGCTGGTGGGCCGGGGAGCGCAGCACCGGGTGTGACGGAGGCGTTCCCGGCTCCAGACAGCCGGCCAGAGAGCTGGAGGTCATCAGAAACTTTGGCAGGAGAAAAATGTAAAATTAAATTGATTTGTCCCGTGACAATATCCGTGAGGAAGTTACTGAAATGTGTTTTCACTCAACCGGAAACCAGTGAAAAGGCGTATTAAGTAGTTTGGACTGCAAAAAAAGTCTGCAGTCAAAGTCAAGTTCTTCAAGTCATGATTTATTTTGTGTTCCTTTTATCGCTATGATTTATTATATCAGTGAAAAACGTTGCGTATTGTGGCTTTAATTATTTCTAGAAAGGAAAGTAGAGATGCGCAGATAAATGCTGCCGTGCCACTGATTATTGTGGATATTTTGACAGCTACAATCTGTCATCTTCAATAAGTTTAAAAATAAAAAACATGTTAAAATACTGACAGTACCTGCGGAGTGGTGGAGTAGGAGTATCCCAGCTGAGAGTAAGCCATGACTCAAATAAGATCAGAAGCAGGAGCGCAGACATCCAACAGCATCCGTGCCGAGGGTGGACTTCAGCCTGTGACTTTAGTTTACAGCTAGTTTGCCGGTCAACTTTTTAAAATGTGGATATCATCTACCGCGCAGACATTTACGCACCACTTTCATTTTACGCACCGCGATTAACAATCTCTAAAAGTAACTTCTTGGCTTCCTCTCTGCTTCATCCACCAGGCTGCTGCAGCTCCTACAGCTTCCCTGCTACTTTACAATCCAAGGCGAGTGTGTGTGCGTGTGTGTGTGTGATCAAACCATGCATCTCCCTGTGATGCGCTCTTTGGTTTTAAGGCGCGTCTCTCTGACGTCAGCCCTGTGTGTGTGTGTGTGTGTGTGTGTGTAGCCCTGCGTTCATATCAAGATGAAGAAACTCACCTAATTAATTCCCTCCCAGTTTTCCTTCAGCTCTGATCCAGGAGAACAGCTCCACGCAAGCGCACATGCAACCCCACCAACAGTCCCCAGGCGTAATGAGAATGTGATCAATTCTCCTTTCCAAATAAACACACACACACAGCTGCATGCATGCACTCATACACACACACTCCTACACACTCGGTGCTATGGCCAGAGGGGGGATCAGGAACGTGATGCCTTGACACCACATTGACACGAGATGATTGATGACTACAACCTGATATTAGCATAATCGTTTTGCCCTGTAGTTTAGATAACTTGTCACCACGGAGAAATCTCCCTGTCATCCACATATTCATGAGTGGGGAAATTTCAGGTCTCCTCCAAGCAAATTAATCAAAGAATAAACACTCGGAGCATTCCCTTGAGTAAGCACCTTTACCAACTGAATGGCTTGTCATGTTTTTAATAACAAAGTCTTAAGCCGTCCTGGTGAAGTGGAAACATTTCTCTCATTTCTCCTCACCTTAAGATCTGGATTCATTTTTTATAGGAAGGGGAGGATGAAGAGTAGGGCAAGTGTAAAAGGGATGGGGAGTGATGATAGAGGAATTTATGGTGTTAAAAATAATTGGATATTTCAGTGCAAAAGTGACAGAGGTAAAAAATTATAGGGTTAGAAGGAGAGCAGGAGCTAGGGGTGGCCTGAAGATGATTAGGGAGAGGAGGTCAGAGATGGGAGGGGCTTTGTAACTTCATCCAATCCCACATTATTTATACTTTTTTTAATTACAAACAACGGTTAAATTGATTAAACAGCTGCATTGCAAAGACGACTTTTCTGGAAGCTGTCTGGTAGAAACCTTTCCAAAGTCTCAGTGGGTCATGCTACGCAAGCATCATGCTATTGATTTGACCAATAGTCAGACATCTGGTCTCATATGGAGCTGTAGCGCCACCTGATTTAGTTCAGATATATTTACACACAGGTGCAGAGTCTTGCAGCGGGTCAGGTACCCACGGGGAACACGCAAAACAGCCATGGAACAGCCATGAGTAAAAATGAACTACATGCAACTGGGTTCTCCGTTCTTGAATTCCAAATCCACCTCATCCTCGGGGTGCAAAGTTTCATGGCTGGAGTCCTCCACGTCGGTGACCAATGTGACCACGGGGTCAAAGGTTACTCTTGTGTCACTGACTTTCAAAATAAAAGGAACTGCAGCTTGATAACAGTGATTTAGATGTTAGAATATTACACATATACTGCACAGCTTTTTACTTTGCTGTAGTATGAAAAATAGAAAATAGATTTTTGTTCTCACCCGCTGGTCACCGACGTGGAGGACTCCAGCCATGAAACTTTGCAGCCCGAGGATGAGGTGGCAGCCTACATGGAGGTCAAGACACCCAAGGAGGATCCTTTGGAGGTGTGATGGTGGTGGAAGGAGCATGCTAACATGTTTCCTAACCTGGCAGTGATTGAATGTTTTCACCATCCAGTCAAAGAGACGTCCAATTCAAGAACGGAGAACCAGTCATGTGAGGGACTGGAGCCTGTGTGTGTTTAATCAGGGTCGCAGGACTTTTATTAACGGGTGCGGCTTTGACTTGGACATAATGACAGGTAACATGTTGGTTCTGGTGCTGAGCTTAACAGGTATGGATGCGGGTTTTCAAAAATGGACTCGTGCAGGACTCTGCTCAGGTGTAATTTGCCAATGTGGCTTCTTACACCTGGGTGTCCTAGCAATGCTGTAATGTTACCCTTTTTCCACTATCACTTTTGGCCGTGCTGAGTCAAACAATAGTGTGCCAATTTGTCTTTGTCTTTCCACACCGCACTAGAGATGGACCTTCTCCAGAGCAGGGCCCAAAGCATACCCGCCTGTATCCAAGTGGGTAGCAAGGATGTCTCGGCAACCATAGCCAACTCCCGTTCCCCCTGAGCAACACATTCTCACTCCGACCTCGCCACGTATCGACGTTTGGTCATGGACTTTCCACATCAAGATATGACGTGCAAGGTACCCTGGGTGTGTTGGTTGTTGACGTTCTGTTGTGTTTGACTAGCCAATCTGGTCTCACTCCGAAGTCGCTGAATACCAGCGCTTGGTCAGTGACTTCATGTCTTGACGTGGAAAGTCACTGACCAAACATTGATATTTGACAGTTGGAGTGAGAATGTGTTGGATTGGCAGTATTATTTTTTTGTAGTCCAGAGAAGATGTTAATAATGTTGGGGACAGTCTCTATTTGTAATAAAATTAAATATCAGAATAACCCAACCCTCATCACTTGTGTACACTTCCGTTTATTGGAGGAAACAGAGAGGGGAATCAAAATGGGAAATCCGTGAAAGGTTTTAGAGAGAAAGAAGAACTAAGAGACAAAAGGAGAGTCGAGTAAAAAAACTTTACATGTAAGAAACATAAAGAAATGAATGTGGAGAGGAGGGGAGGCCCACTGAGGCAAACCTGGGGAGCAGAAGGAACAGTTAATAGTCAGGGGATCTGAGATGGAGCGAGGGGATGTGGAGGGGTAAAAGGACAAAATATTCCCAGTGCACCCAGAGTAAGGCTGGAACAACAGAGCTGCATCACCAGAAAGCATCTCGGCCCCACCGGGGAGAAGGCATCTGTGTACCGGCGCTTGATTGACATTCCATTTGTCCCGTGAAAGGTGCTCATATACTGAACACGGACTAACTGTCTCTCCCTCATCTGTACTCAAAGCTGGGAAATGAAGTTATCTCCCCACGCCGGCGCCGCACGTCTTCACACAAAACACGTGTCACTCACAGAGAATGGCAATTTGTTTAGCCACTGACAACGAACATGACTGTGTTTAATCTTGGTTTCATATAGTTCACGGGGAAAATAACTTGTGAGGTAAAGATGAACGAGTGGAGGAGAGGTTCAACTCCCCAGCTTTTGTTACCCTCCACCCTGGTAGAAAGATTGAATATAAAGCGTGCACTGTACACGGAGGGGCAAAGATTATGTTATTTCCCTCTTTTTGAATATTCAATTCACTAGTTACATATTAATATATGGTGTGTTTATAAATTTATGGCATTCCTCCAGTATATATTTCTTAAGGCTCTGCGTTCGTTAGACCGTGATTATATCCTTCTGATCTCGCTCCCCTAACATCAATCATTCATTCAAGATGCTCCTCTAGAAAAAAAAAAAGAGAAAGGAAACACATTCCTATTCTCTCCTTCCTGCATCCAGCTGCAGCTATTATGCAGTAGGTGAGGCGTGGGGGTTAATGATAGAAGCATGTTAATGTGTGAGGAGGAGGAGGGCGAGGCGGCGCACAAAGTGTTTGGATGAGGGGGCCAAACAACTCCAATCACAAGTTCTTTCAATCACAGTGCGCCGCATTTGAATATTTTCTCCCTTAAAGTCTGAAATCTATGCAACTTTAATCACTGTTTAACATGTAGATGCTTTTTGAGCCTTCATCTTGGTTTAAGCTATTTCACCTTGAAACAATATCTCAGTGGGCGGTGCTGAAGGGCCCACAGTGGAGCGAGAATGCTTCAACAACCTGAGAGAAAACACAACTTTCTTAAACCTTGTTTGGTCAGAGTGGAGAGAAAATAGTTCCCTGTATATTCTCCTGCTTAAAAATAGAATTAAAGGACAAATTTAAATTTGGGGAAGTACGCTTATTCGCTCTCTTTCACTCTCCTGCCCGTTCTCATTCCCAACTCGTCAAATACCACAGTTTTGTCAGTGATTCTGGCGTCAGACATCAATTCAAAAAGGTCGTGCAGCCTGGTATCATACTGCTCTGAAAGGTGTGTAAGGCTGCTTTCACACCTGCCCTGTTTGGTTTGGTTCAGTCAAAGTCAAGTTCATTTGCCCCCTCAGTGCGGTTTGTTTGGGCAGGTGTGAACACAGCAAAACAACCGGACTGAGACCTTCTTGAAGAGGTGGTCTCAGTCCGGTTCCAAAGGAACTCTGGTGCGGTTGGTTTGTGGTGAGAAGGTGTTCCGACCTGGATGTGAAGCAACTGCAGTCACATGACACATTGTTTGGGTTAAACATGAGCATGTTACAGTCCTGGAGGATTATTAATGTGCACCTCCTCCTGTACTGCCTTAATATGCACATTCAGCACATCCAATGCATCAAAACATTGTTTTCTAGTTGGAGCCGCGCCTCGTTTTCAAACTGTATGGTTTGACTAAAATGAACAATGACAGCAATATAGTCCACGATGAGCAGCGCTAAAATCAACCTGCGTAGTTGTCCCTCCATTGTGACATTAGAAAGTGTCACATTTATCTTGCAAGTGTACTCTTCTTCAACGTTTGCTTTACTTCCTGGATTTTTCCCACATGGAAATTCTGACCAATCAAGAGCAGCTTTCTCACACAAGGCATTTGATCTGGTCCTCTTGTAAATGCTGCCGTGAGAACACGAACCAACTCTAGGCAATTATACAACTTTGGAACAACATGAGTCCCTGATTCAGACCAGAGGAGACCACTCTAGGGCTGACAGCAGCCTTAGATTCGAATGCCGCCAGATGGCGTCAGTTTGAAACACTGCTCATAACAACATAATATAAGGAGCTGGAAAGTCCCTATAGGGCGTGCAGGAGAGGTGGTGGATGGGTCAAACAAACCTTGGACTTTTATCTGGGAGGTCACTGTTTGCTTCCTGTGTAAACGTTGAGCCAAACCATGATGGGGGTTTTTCTAACCACATGCTTCTGTTGCACAAGGAAATAAACGTAAATAAGAGGTGTCTGTTTCAGTTCAGAGGAGGACCCAAATGCAGACCAACAGGCCGTTTGAGTCTTTGAAAGAAGGCGAGCTTTAATGCAGCTGAAAACATCCAGATACAGGGAGGCAGCTCAAATCCCAAAAGAAAGCAGAACAAAAACCAAACTGAAAACCAACCAGGAAAAACATGATGAACAGGGATGAGCACAGGATGAACAACAGATGAACTGACAAAGGGAAACACACAGGTATATATACACAGAAAACTAATCAGAAGGACGAGACACAGCTGGAGGAGGAGGACACGGGCAAAAGGAGGGAAATGGAGACTGGCTGACAACAAGGGTGGAGCACACAAGACTAATACAGAACAGGTGTGAAGGGAAGACTCTGGGAACAGGGAGGAACTAACGAGACAGGCAGGACAGAAACAGGCGGGAAAACACACAAAGACAGGAAGTAAAACTAGACACGACACATGAGGAGAGAATCTACAAAATAAAACAGGAAGCAAATTAAATATGAATAAAAACATGAAACATGGGACACAAGCAGAAAACTCAGAAAGTTCATAGGATAACAGAATACAAACAAACCAGGATCATGACAGTTTTATTGACATTGTAAGCCAACATCATCCTCACTGTGACCTCGTCACATGTCCACGTTTGGTCATGGACTTTCCACGTCCACATATGATGTCCAAGGTACCCTGGGTGTGTTGGTTGTTGACGTTCTGGGACGCCGTGTCAACTTCAGATTGTTACATGCATTGTCTGTTTTCAAAATACGCTTCTGTTTTCACAGGAAATGTACAGTTTGCAAACAGTCTCTTTCAAAATAAAAGCACTATGTCAGTACAACACCGCGTTTAATGTTTGTTTTTCCTCCAACAACAAACACACGTGGTTGGGTTTAGGAAAAAAGAACAGTGTTTGGCTTTAGAATCTTACAGGAAGTGAACACCGCTATCCCGAGGGGATGTCAATGTTTGTTGGACCCATCCACCACTGCTCCCACACGCCCTACTCAGACTTTCGTCGCCTTAACTTTCATTCTTGTTGAGCCATGTTTCCCCCTGACACCGCCGAGCTCCGTTAAACTTTAATGGTGACCAGCCACGTATCATGCCGATTTGTCAGTGTCTGACACGGCAAGTCACTGGTGGAGTGCTGGAGTGACACTGGGCTCTGTAAGTTTATTTGGAAAAGACTGTGCGCATCTAACGAGCGTAAACTTAACATTTCCTGTGAAAAGTGTATTTTGAAAAGACACAATGCATGTACAGGCTGTGTTTTTGTGGGGTGGGGACACGACCCTCCTGCCATACTCTCGATGGCTCTCTTACAGGTTGTGTTGGTTGGTTGTTTGTTGTGTTGCAGGAGCTGAGAGGAGGGTCTGTGGCTGTCAGTCTTGTTTTCTCTCTCTGCCTGAGGACAGCTCTGGGTTCTTCTTTGTTTTACACACACACACACACACACACACACACACACACACTATACACTATAGTTGTATTATTTGATTTAACTTGTGTTTTTGTAAATACATTATTATTATTGTCAGTCAGCTTGTTCTTGTTGTAGCTTTTGAGCCGGGCTGTGACAAATTTTTCCGGCTTGTCCGACTTGTCCGGCTCCTAGACCAAGAACTGGAGTGGACACAGTGGATGGTGTTAAATTAGATAATAAGATATTTATTGTCACAAAGTAAACACCTGAAAAATAACATATGGAGTGTGGCCAATCAGTACATAAGATGTGTGTGAGTAAGTGAACATAGTGTAGTGTGAGGTGTTGTGAGGCGAAAGCAAAAGGAAAAGCAAAGACCAAAATGGATAGAGGAGTAAAGTCCAAGCAACACTGGAGCTGGGCTTTAATTCCCCAGAAGCTCTCGGCCCAGGTGCTCTGAATCAGCCGCTGTGCTCCTGTGATGCCTTCAAGAACAGGGGAAAAAAAGTCACTGGTGAACCACAACAAACTCAGCACGTGAGGGGCCGTCACACGCCATTTTTCCCATCCTCGTGATTACATTTCAAACAAAATAACGTGGTGGGGCATTATATGCTGGACTCTTTATTGACAGGGTCTAGGGACTTCGTGTAGCCTCCACTGGTTGCACCTCAGAAACAAGAGTGCAGGAAGACTCTGTGCCCAGCCAGGAAATCGTACCAACAACTAACCCCAGGACATATTGAGGATACGTCATGTTAATTAGTCAGTTTTAGCTGTATTGGTCAATATACACTGACCATCGACTTTATTAGGTACACCTGTTCAACTGCTCATTAACATTGAGTCATGTAGACATGGTGAAGACGAGCTGCTGAAGTTCAAACGGAGCATCAGAATGATGAAGAAAGGTGATTGAAGTGACTTTGAACGTGGCATGGTTGTTGGTGCCAGACGGGCTGGTCTGAGTATTTACTGGGATTTTCAGCACAACCATCTCTAGGGTTTACAGAGGATGGTCCCAAAAAGAGAAAATATCCAGTGAGCCAAAATGCCTTGTTGATGCCAGAGGTCAGAGGAGAATGGCCAGACTGGTTCAAGATGATAGAAAGGCAACAGGAAGTCAAATAAGCACTGGTTCCAACCAAGGTGTGCAGAAGACCATCTCTGAAGCAACAACACCTTGTCCAACCTTGAAGCAGATGGGCTACAGCAGCAGAAGACCACACCAGGTGCCACTCCTGTCAGCTAACAACAGGAAACTGAGGCTACAATTCACACGGGTTTTCTCACCAAAACTGGACAATAGAAGATTGGAAAAACCACATTCAGATGGAAGCATGGATCCATCCTGCCTTGTATCAACGCTTCAGGCTGCTGCTGGTGGTGTAATGGTGTGGGGGAGATTTTCTTAGTACCAACTGAGCATGGTTTAAACACCACAGCCTACCTGAGTATTGTTGCTGACCGTGTCCATCCCTTTATGACCACAGTGTACCCATCTTCTGATGGCTACTTCCAGCAGGATAACGCACCATGTCACAAAGCTCACATCATCTCAAACATGACAATGAGTTCACTGTACTCCAATGGCCTCCACAGTCACCAGATCTCAGTCCAATAGAGCACCTTTGGGATGTGCTGGAACGGGAGATTCTCATCATGGATCAACTGTGTGATGTCATCATGTCAATATGGACCAACATCTCTGAGGAATGTTTCCAGCACCTTGTTGAATCTGTGACACCAAGAATTAAAGAGGGGGTCCAACCTGGTACTAGCAAGGTGTACCTAATAAAGTGGCCAGTGTGTTACATTTGGACACAGCCAGGCTGTTTCCCGCTGTTTCCAGTCTTTGTGCCATACCTGTCAAGTTTTGGATTTGAAAATAAGGGAAATTTTCCGGCGCCCGCTGCGGGCCGTCCCACCACCCCAACCAAGCTCCAGTATCCCTTACATGTTAAGACAGGTGTACAGGAAATCTAAAATGACCACTTGTCAACCAGACCCGCTGTCGACACTAGCCTCGTGACAGCTGCCTCCCAGGCTACTGCAGGTGGCAGTTCTCGCGAGGCTAGTGACAGAGTTCAGTTTGGAGAGGCAGAGGGCGAGGCTAGTGACAGAGTTCAGTTTGGAGAGGCAGAGGAATGTTTCGTTTTTTAAAATTATATTATAATACGGGAGATTTACGGGAAAATACTAATACGGGAGGACGGCGGGAAAGAGGGGTAAAATACGGTAGTTTCCCAGCCAAAATGGGAGACTTGACAGCTGTGCTTTGTGCTAAGCTAAGCTAATCAGCTGCAGGCTTATATTGACTGGACATACATGAGGGTGGTATCAGTCTTCTCAACTAACTTTTGATAAGAAAGCCAATTAAAGTATTTTCCAAAATGTTAAACTATTTATCTACGGACTGGATAAAGTTATTTGAGTACTATGGGATCCTCCTTTTGAAACGTTGTTAAAACCATTATCTTAAGGTTCTGAAGTAAAGCGAAACAAAATGGTGAGAAAGTCGTTTCCATGAAAGACTTCCTGTCCTCAGAGTGATCTACCATCAGACACATGAACATGGAGGTAACACCAGGTAACTTTTCACCTTTTTTCAGCCTCTGCCGAGATAAAGAAGAGACATTCAGAGAGAAGGAGGAGGACAGAGGAAGACAGGCAATAAATGGATCATGAGGAAAGAAAATAGCCCTTTCTTTCCACCATGAGACACGGCCCTACAGCGGCTGCCTCTTGTTAAGCACAATAGCACCAACCAAGTACAAGCGCAAACCAGGCAGGATCTGATCCACAAACAAGGCTGCCAACACCAAGTGCCTGTCTGACCAGCGAGCAGCAGCCATGCTATCCGCCGCATCCTGTGCTCCTGTCTAATACGAGCCTCATGGAAGATCTGGAGCTGCTGAACTCTGAGTGGGATACTATAAATGCCCTGGTCTTCCTCATCAATGATGTAGGATACGGGAACAGAGACAAGCTAACCCTCTTAGCCGCTGCGCAGTGCGTGTGTGTCAGTGTGTGCGTGAAAGGAAGTGGACGGAGACAGACAGAGGCAGAGAGGGAGACAGGTTTAGGCTACAGGCAGCTCTTAAGAGTGTGCACAGTTTGCGTTGAGCCCTGGGAGGCCAGCCGTATTCCTCCCTATCACTTCCACTTCATTACTCCGGGAGCGGACATACATTATTCAGCTGTTCAAGCCACAGTCCACAGGGACCGATAGAGCCTTTAACAAACACTTTTAACCTGCTTTAACTCTCCCACTGATCCTCTGTCTGGTACTCTCTCTTTATTTGGTTTTAATTTCTCTTGATCTGCCTACAATTTAATTTATATCCTCTCTCTGCTCCCAGAACTTGTTTACTTACCAGTGCCTTTTCAGTTTCTTTATCATGTCTGCCAGCTTTTACTTTTCCTCTTAAGATTTATTCTTGTGTTTTGCTCAAATTTCTCATGTCCTTTGTGTTTGGTTTCCCACAGACCTCACCGCCATACGTGTTAAAGTAAGTAACATCAACCTATTTCTTTCCTTTAAACCCATAACAACCGGGTTTTTTTTGGCCACTTGGGGGCAGTGAAAGCAAGGTGTGAACACACAGGCTGTTATCATGCACTGTTCATACGAATACCTCAACACGTTCTCATCCCAAGTCGTCACATATCGCAGCTTTGTCGGTGGACTTTCACGTCTACATATTACATGCTAGGTATCCTCTACATTCTGGGACACCGCAACCAACCACAGGACATCAACAAAAACACATGATAAGGTTTAGAAAAAACACACAGTGGTTTGGCTCTACCTTCATACAGGAAGTGAACACCAGACTCCTGGGTGAAAGTCCGGGGTTTGTTGTACTCATCCTAAGCTAATTCGTTAGCTATCAGACAAAAAATATTCAACAGCTTAAACTCATCCTCACTGTGACCTCGTCACATGTCCACGTTTGGTCATGGACTTTCCACGTCCACATATGACGTCCAAGGTACCCTGGGTGTGTTGGTTGTTGATGTTCTGGGACGCTGTGTCAACATAAGCCTGTTACATGCATTGTCTGTTTTCAAAATACACTTCTGTTTTCACAGGAAATGTACAGTTTGATACAGTCTCTTTCAAAATAAAAGCACTACGTCAGTACAACTCCGCAAATTGACATTTTTTTCCTCCAACAACAAAAACACGTGGTTAGGTTTAGGGAAAAAGAACAGGGTTTGGCTTTAGAATCTTATGGGACACGAACACCGCTCTCTCGGGTGAAAGTACTCGGACTTTCGCTGCCTTAACTTTCATTCTTGTCCCCCTGATGCTGCTGAGCACCATTAAACTATAATGGCAACCAGCCAAGTATCATGCCAATGTTAAAGAATGTTTTTTTTACATCACTGCCCAAACGCCAGATTTCGAAGATTTCAGAGTGAGACTGGGTTGACAATTTCTACAATCAGGCTTCCACCTCACTATCTGCATCGCCATTTTCCCGTCTCCAAAATGTTCGTACGCATGGATCAAAGTTTCTATCATAAAGTCTGTTTTTATAGAACACAACTTTTTGTGTTGGAAGTGGAGTACACCTCGTTCAGGCCGCGTTTTGTGCGTATGCAATGTTTATAAATGAGACCCCTGGTGTCTAATGCTTTTTCTTTTTTGGATGCAGTGCAACAAAAACAAAAACATTATGAGGTATTGCTGTAGGTTAAACTGTGAGATTAGACTTTGTTGATCTGAGGGAGGAAATTCACAAAATGGCAATGTAAATGTGCCCCACCTGCAACATCAGTGATGACAATCCAATAATTATAATTCAATTCTTTCCATTTTTCTGCACAGTGAGGACTTTTACTGAAGTGAGTCAAAATTTGGGACTTTTACTTGTAAAAGAGTATTTCTACACTGCGAGTACTTTTACTTAAATGAAATAGTATTTCTTCCACCACTGTCTGACACATGCCGCCAGTCACCAAGTCACTTAGATATTTGTACTCTGAGTTATTGCCTTCTTTAAAAAGACAAAAGATAACCAAGAATTATTTTCATTTCCTCATGTAAGAACTTCAATAAACAGAAAGGAAAGTACAAAGTGAGGACCACGTCTAATCTCAGATCTTTACACCAGAGGCCACTTTAGATTGTTGGATTGGGAGAGAGAGTAAAACGTTTCACATGACCACCTCAGCACCACTGCTTAGACCTCAGCTGCCATCCTCTGGTGGTTCAGGGAACTACAACCTCTCTGTCGTGGTGATTGAGTCTGTGTGAGGCTGCAGTGGGCTCAACTTGCATTTGTTATCGACCGGGGTGAAAAGGTCAGCCACAGTTTTGTGACTAACCAATGACGGTACAGCAGGTCTGCTTGTCTCTGGGTGTGGTCGTCATGTTCCATCTCTGACTGGACCTCCCGGCACTCTTGGCCACCAGCAGCCTAACGTCCCACCCTGTTGACTTTGCACCCTGTGTCTCTGTGTTTGTTGCTACATCTTAATCAGCATGTGATTTTTCTTTGTCACATTCCTGCAGCATTTGCATCAGGACAGACGAGCTGGATGAAATACTGTAACGTTCTTTATAGATTATAGGATGATTTTCTCCTTGTAGCACAAAGAACATGGTCTAAAAACGCACAGAGGATCCTCAGCATTGTATCACTCTTCATTCTCCAGTGATTATGTGTCTGTCACTCTCCCAGTAAAAGCCGCTGAGCGTCTGATCTCCTGATTCCACATCTAGAGATCCCTTCCGAGCCTTTCATTGTGTGCCATGACTGATCACATATCATCACACGCCATTTCACAAAGTATTAATCCACAGCAAATGCTCAAAAACTCATGCTCTGCGGCTGACAGAGAGTTGCATGTGATAGCAGTCGATTAAGTGCTTCTTTCTGGAGCGCTGACATTCCCCGGAGAGGAGCGGGGCAATAATTTCCTCAGATTGCCCCTGTGGGAACGAAGCTGCTGGTTTTCTATGTCCACTCCAATCACATCACTAATGGAGAGGCGGGTAAGCATCTGTGACAGTGGGAAACCAGATCTCTGCTCCCCCAGTGAGTGAGTGAGTGAGTGTGTGTGTGTGTGTGTGTGTGTGTCCCTTGCAGATAAACAGTTGGCAGGTTTCCCCTTTCCCTGTTCACGTGCATGAACACACACACACACACACACACATCTGAGGGAGGGATGCAAGCTGGACAGGGTTAATATACTCCATTAAGCTCTATTACCCTAAACGACTCGGGCAGATGAATGAGGACTCACATTACTCTGCAACTGTGTGTGTAGAGTGATAGTGTGTGTGTGTGTGTGTATGTGTAGAGTGATAGTGATAGTGTATGTGTGTGTGTGTGTGTGTGTGTGTGTGTGTGTGCAGCTCATGTGTAATTACACTGTGAAGATATGTGACCCGTGAGTCATCTATCACCATCAGCAGAGAGAAAGGCTGGGTTACTGTACACTGACAGAGCCTTAATCTTATCTTGTAATATGTGTCACTTGTTGTCTCTTAATCCCAAAAGTGTCCCTTTAATAAAACAAGTGGAAAAAAAACAGTTTTGTGAGAAATTAAAATTTGTTTCCATTAAAATCTGATAAGAATTTCCATTTTATTTTCATCACTTCAGTGCAGCATCCTGCTTTAATTTGTGTTTGTTAAAGACACCAGCACTAATTTCTAAAAATGATTATTTATACAAATCAGTTTGTGTTTGAAATATTTTTCTGCACTGGCAGATTTGTTTTACTTGTTAAAACACAAGACAAAGATTCTCTGTGACAGCCACACCAACATTCTCACTCCCAGCTTGTCAAATACTGACACGGTGGCCTGTACTGTAAACCCCAATTAGCTCACTCAACTTAATTTTTTTTGGAAACAGCTTCCACTCAGAACTTTTAGTTTACTTCAATACAGTAACATAAAAGTTTTGAGTACACCAGACACAAAATAAATGTGTCACCTGACCCTGTCTGACAGGACTTTTATATCAGCTTTATACAACTGTTTTGTCATTGTTTAATGTCATATGAACATAAAAACATTGAGCACACATTTTACAACCATTCTTTTTAAATGATTAAACTCTAAAAATATATTCTGGTGAGGTTTCTCAATTGCAAGAATGAGGCAAAGAGATGAACTCTGATCCAGGAAGTGCTCTATATTTCACCTCAGCACAACTTTATGTCACACACTGAAATCCTCACAGGCAGGAGGTCTCTAGCTGAGTATACGACTTAACTCCTGGTGCAACATGTCTTTTACCACATTAACTGTAACCTATTAGAACCACTGTCAAATACATAAACATGAATCACTGCCTTAATCGGTAACGTGAGTGATTAGAACACATTTAAACACAGTTTTCTTCGGCTTCAGGCCTTAAACACATCGTCTCACGGCAAGCTGGGAAACTCTGCTCATTAAGTGTTGTTTATTGGCCATAAATTAATCAGGTGAAATTGGCTTTATATATTTCAGTTAATTCAAAACTCAAAAATTGTGGACATAACACAAAATATATATATATCAAGCTCATATGGGGTGAGTTTTTGTTTCAAGTGAACATAAAGTTTTTATGTCATTTTGACAATTGAGTTGACTTAACATTAAAATTTTGTATCATGCATGGATCGGGGTTTACAGCGTACACGTCGAACAATGATGCCCTGGCTACACCTCCAGCGTCAGTTAGGGCTGCTCAATTATGGAAAAACACCATAATCACGATTATTTTGGCCAAAATTGAAATCACAATTATGCGGCGCACGTGATGGCTTATATTGTTTACACGACAGCATGTCATTTCTGTCTCCACGTGGTCACGTGTTTACAGTTCTCCTCTGCTCTCTGAATACGCACGGTGGAGTTCGGCCCTGATGCACTCTCTGAATACGCACGGTGGAGTTCGGCCCTGATGCACACACACACAGACACAGACCAACCTCTCTCGCTCTCCCTCTGCCATTTTCCGCACGCTGTTTTTGAAATCTTCTGTGATCGCCTGCCCTTCGCATTATTCGTAGTAAATAAATAACATCTCCAGACGTCCGTGACCAAAAATCGTTTACGCTCGATATAATTAATTTTGAAATCGTTTGACCTCAAAATCGTAATCCTGATCACCAGACGAGTATTTGCACAGCCTTAGCATCAGTTGGACTTTCAGGGACATTTGAGAATTTACGCTTGTGACATGCAATGTGTCTTTTCAAAATAAACTTCAGCCAAACGTAACCATGTGCGTTTGTTGTTGAACGGAAAAAAACATCAATACAGACGTAGTGCTTTTATTTTGAAAGAGACTGTATGCAAACTGTACATTTCCTGTGAAAACAGAAGTGTATTTTGAAAACAGACAATGCATGTAACAGGCTGAAGTTGACACGGCGTCCCAGAACGTCAACAACCAACACACCCAGGGTACCTTGGACGTCATATGTGGCGTTAAAATTTGCATAAAAATGGGGGATTTTTTTTTCCGTTGGAGTCTAACTGATTTTTATATTAACATGAACTACAGCAGTACCAGTAGCTGTGTTGTCTGTATTTCCAGTTGCACAAGTCACACAGGTGTTCTGTTGAAGTCTGTTGCCTCGTCGCATAATGTTAAATAATGTTTCCCTCCTGTTAAAATGCAGAACAGCCCCCTTTTGTGGTTATGTGAAGGAAAAGGTTTCATTCAGATGTAGGTACGGGGAAACACCTATTGACGGAGAAACCATCTTAGGCACAACACTGGCATGTCAAGTGTCGTATAACACAGTATGTTAGCCTAACAGATACATTTGGTTTACTGTTCACCAAAGGCCTGAGCACATTCAGTTAACACACTCTGTCAGCGTCATCATACACAACGCTGGCCCCAGGCTAAACAAGACACTGAGCGTTAATTGTTGGATTGTTTCTTTGTTTTTTTTTCCAGACCCAGTAAAACACTGTGAAACTTTAGCTTTTCACCAAGTTTATGTTAATATGGGTCAGTCAGTATCTACACACTTCAGCAGGCTGCATAATGGATCAAGTTACAAAGCAACAGCCAGCTGGAAGTGATAAAAGAAATACAGAGAGGGTGAACAAGACCCCACAGTGGACGTCCTGTTTGACATAAAGTAACTGGCTAACCTACTTATCAAATAAACTATAAACAAACTGATTTTAAATGACGGTATTTTATTAACTGGTCCAGTGTTGAGTGAGAACGCTGCAGCCGGCAGCAGCGAAACAAGCTGCAGTGTAATCCCTGTGGGCATTTTAGCACCATTAATTGAAGTCCATTAAAATTGCTTGTTTCTGTCAATGACAGGCTCAGATTGTGCCAGCGTTATTGAAGGGATCTCTACAGAAGTCGACCTCCTTGTTGATGAGGGACATCCTTTTTTTTAAACCAGAAACAACCCCAAAATCACTATTGTCAAACACACCAGACTCCATTCAAATAAACACTAATTTTATCATCATAAAACACACTTCATTCAGAGTCAACAGGAGCAAAAGTAAACTCACAAAAGCTGTCTTAGTTCGTCTCTCCACTGTTCCAATAATCACCAACTCAGGTTTGGTAGGAATAAAAACATAATTCACCCAGTTAGATGTGGAAACATGCTGCCTCTATACACGCTAAAATTACTGTTTGTTTAAATGGAGTCTGGTGTTTTTGGCGGTGTGGGCTGTTTCTGGTTGAACAAAAAGGATCTAACTCTTTAACAAAAGGATAACCTTCGTAGAAATCCTTTGCACAAGTTGTCAGACACAACAGTCTGAGCCTGACAGTGACACTTGTAGTGGAGGTAAATTGACGATGCTCAGTTGCCCACTGGGATTACATTGCAGCCATTTTGCTGCTGCCGGCTGCAGCGCTCTGACTCAATACCCGACCAATGTAAGAAACTGTTGTTCCTTTGAGTCACTTAGACACAAATGCATGAGGAAATAGAGTCCAGGCTGGAAAATGCCGAAGTTACCCTTTAACTTGTTGGTCATTTCTCGTATATTAATAGTTTAACTTAAAACATGTGAGCACTTACAATCAATATCTGTGTAAAAAGGTTGTTTACTGCTTGTGTAAAAAATATAAATGTCCGTATCAAGACTGTAGTCACATTGTTAAGCTCTGTAAAGTCGAGGGAACAGCAGGTTCAGGAGATCATGCTCTGTAGGTTCATCACTTTAACTGACCTCTTCCATCTAAATATAAATTAGAGCTGCTTTAAAGTTACTGACACTATTTTCAGCTCATGAGAGAAGAGATCTTATAAGAACGCGTTGCTTTAGGGGATTACTGATAAAGGACAGTAATTGAAATGCCACACTGGTGATTTTGGTCCCTAAAAGTCAAGCTGAGGTCTGACTGTCTTCCTCAGGTGCAAACACTGGCTGTATGAACCTACACTGTGACCATGATGAGCACATTCCCAACAACATTTCGCAAATATTTCAAGGCACAAATTTCAGAGATGGCCGAGATCATACATGAATGAATTTAGTGCAGCTCCTCCGCCCCGCTCTAACACACCAGCGTGTCTCAATGGACGCTGGACAAAGACGCAGCGAGTCCTCAGCCCCCTCAGGACTCTCACAGCAGTACACTAAGCTAAGTTGCTGCGCTATAACAAACCAGTGGATAAACATTGTTTCAAAATGGCTGAAAGGAGCCAGCGATGCGAACACTCAGCCACGAACCCTCCCTCCGTCCTAATCTGCTTCTTCCCTCAGATTATTGCCCTGAATGGGCAGGCAACAAGAGAAAAGACTTCTCACTCCCACCCTTTCATAGTATTTGTTGTGTGTATTTTCCCTGTATATTAAATTTGTCTCCTTTAAAAGGCATTGACAATGTTTGCTATTTGTCTGTACGCTCCTCGCAGCTGCAACGCCACAATAAACGCAGGCTAAGAAGCAGCGCTCGGTAAACTCCGAATTGTGGAGCTTGTTGAATTACTCATGAGTTTTGATACTTTGCTTTTGTGTTAAACGCTTAATTCCACTAATCCCTGTGGAGGAACAGTGAATGGCGTAAATTCCCTATGATATCTTGTCTCGGCTAAACATTTGCTCACTTACGTATACATTGGGTACAGAAAATTATTCTTTTGAGGACATTACAACAGATTTAACCCAGTGCCCTGCTTATCCTGCAATGACATGTATTAGCTTCATTGGGAGGTACATTTCCATTTCAAATTACAGCTCAGCAGCGAGCACACACACACCGATCAAACATCTTTTTCTGTTGGCGGTTTGTTCGTGTACATAATGGCGGGTTGTTTTGCTGCAGAGAAATGTTACGTTTCTACATTTTAACTGCATAAAATCTAAATGAAACATTCAGGAAATATTAACTGGCATGTTCATTATTTCTCTAACTGTGTGTCAGGCCTTTTCTTCTCCGAGCCCCTCGAGGTCAAGCTCTGCAAAGCCTATTTGGCAATCAAACACTGTCCCTCCCTAACCCTCTTTTTGCTCCTTTCTCCACACACACCTCTCTTGCCCTCTTTCTCTTCCCTCGGCTCTTTCTCTGCCTCATCATCCCCCCTTCTTTCTCCTCCCCTGCCCGCGTCCCTTTCTGTCCGGCTGGCCCTCTCAGCGGGGCTATAGAGTCCTAACTTGTCTACATTTACCCCCTGCGTTGGCTGACCAATGGGGCCGTTGCGCGGAGAGTCCCTCCTTTAGCGCCCCACCATTCTCCCCGAGTCAGCTCATGCTCTCTGTTTTCCCAACCTCTGACCCCAGGCCATGGCAACAGGGGCAGGAATGTCAGGAGTGATTGGCAGGATAAAGAGCGCAGCCCCTCTCTCCTGCACAAGCGGATTTGAGACACTTTGAGGGGCGAACAATGGCGGATTTGGGCTTGATTGGATCACTGATGAGCTGATGACTGTCAAAAGAGCACGTCGTCTTTACATAAGCCTGATTATCTCTGCGTGGCGGAGGAGCGGAGAGGAGTAGGAGGGGGAACCGCTGAGGTGGGAGGCGGGGGGCGGGGGAGGACACTGGCAGGGAGCTCACCCCCATGCAGAGTGCCTCGAAAGGGGATAGATGTGCACACGAGGGCCAGGCTACGGGGCCCGGGCCTCTCTCATCCACTGGGGGCCTTTAACAAATCCATTCAGGCGACCAGGGGCCCTCACACATGTGGCCATAATCACAGGAGGATGTCTGAGGGTGGGAGTGTGAGGGGGATGACACATGGAGGCAATCATTGTTCAATCCCTGACCATCCCATCAAGACAGACAGAGAAGCAGAGAGAAAGGAAGGAGGGAAGGATATATATAGTGAGAGCGAGGTGCTGACAGAAAAGAGCAGTGGGACAGGCAAATCAAAGACAAATCCCCTCCATAATCTACCTCTTTAATAGGGATTAGAACTCACCGAAGAGCCTATATCAGAATACCAAAGCGCCAATGAAGACTCTATTCACAGTGAGAGTTTGAGAGGCTGATACGACTCGAAAAAACTCCACAGACAGAGCGCCGGCTTGTTTCCCTCTCTCGTGTACCAGCTCTATTTTTAAAAAGTTTTGGGGTGGCTTGGGTGACAAACAACCAACATGAAGCATAAACTTTGAAACTCTGAAGAAGTTTCCGGCAGCACCCGCCAGAAAACACTAATCATATTTTGGATCTGCTCACTTTTTCCCACTCCTTTCATAACGAAACACGTTTTGGACACGCTGTGTAACTGATTAAACAGCCATTTGATGTCATTTTCAGCCCCATCATGCTAAGCTCACTGATATCCAACTTTGAAAGAATAACATATTGTTTGGGGTACTTGGAAGAACAGTAGCGTGATCTGGCTGGGATGAAGTGTGGAAAAAGTGAAGTGTGTATAAGAGAAAGAGTGGCTGATATTCTCCTCAGCGGTGCTGATGGCAGTCTGTCAGAGTTGGCAGAGGAAGTGAAAATGGCCTCAAGTGTCTGGCTTCCTTCCATGCTGTTCTCACATCAATGACAGCTCTCACTGCATCATTTCTCTCCCTCCCTCCCTCCCTCCCTCCCTCTCTCTCATTTGCTCTCTTTACACTCCAGTTTGCTCTTTCTATCTCTTGTTTTCTGACTCTGTCGTTCTCTGTGAAACGGCCGATTGGTGGATGAATTATGAGATACAGATTTTTTTGAGCGATGAGAAAACACCAACAAAGTCACCACTCTTATTTTCCCACACCTCGCGCACACGTGTCAGCATCTTATCAATTATTTGTTTTCTTGCTGAGCTGATGATTGATGTCTGTGCAGAAGTTACAGCTTACCTCAGTGATACTCAGCTTACAGCCTATGGGCCAAATCTGGCCCGCGATAGGGCGCCGTTTGGCTCGCTGACCATTTTCTAATTCACAATGAAAATAAATTGATTCATGCTGGGATTTGTTTGCACTTTAAATGTAAATAAGGCACCAGAGGGCAGAAATAGCATCAAAACATGCTTGTTGGGGCGACCTCCAGCTCACCTGGTAGAGCGTGCGCCTCATATAGGCTGAGTCCTTTGAATCCACGCAGTGTTTGATTCCACCCTGCGGCCCCTCGCTACGTGTCATCCCCTTCTCTCTCCCACCTTTCCTCTCTGTCTTCAGCTGTCCTATCAATGAAGCCAAAACACCCAAAAGATTATCTTAAAAATAAAGTGCCATGGTCTCTGTCGGGGGATCCAGGGATCCTCCCCTGCCACTTCGCCCCCAAGGTCCTCAAATCCTACAAACACCCCTGCGTACACCTGACCTGTGTGGGGCTGCTGCCACTGCTTTTACCTCTTGGCAAATATGATTCAGGTGATTTATTTATTCTATATGCTGATAAATATTATAGATGCTTGTTTATTAACTGGCCTCTGGCCTCCTGTCATTTCCAAAGAGCGGCCCCGGGCAAAGCAAGCTGAGGATCCCTGACCTAGCTTAACACAAAGGCTGCAGAAAGCCACCATGGTTCTGTCTAAAGTTTAAACAAATCTCCTCCTGCCTGCACCTCTAAAGCTCACTAATTAACACTTTATATTCTATATGTTTAATCCATAAAAAAACAAAGTGTAATGATGATATTTTGAGTTTTTTTACGGTGCCGCAAGAAAGAAAATGAGTGCATTGCCCAAAATGTCAAATTGTTCTTTCCAGGTTGTTTATAGCTACTCAGACTCCAGCGTTACAACAAGAAATAAATTATACTTTAAGAAAAATATTTCAGTAACATATCTAGCATCAGTTTGATCCTGCAGCTGTAACATGCACTGCATATCTGAGTCATGGATCATTTAGAAGCAGCACGATTTATAGCTCCGAGGTTTTTAAAATCATGATTCACAAATATGAAAGTGGTCAAATGTTGAAGCATATTCGTAGGCGTTTTTAGGGTTTAAAGTTAGAGCAGAAGCACAGTTTGTTGAGTGTATTTTCACACATTTGTAGTGAATGTTTGTCTGATCTTGTATAAAGACACAGATAGTTTGTGGCATGATAACCGCACATTTGTACTAATAAAGCTGAAGTAGGTGGAGCTGCAGCAGGCACTGCAGTGTCTCTTGGTCATATGGGTTCAATTAATCAGTCATAAGTCAGCATGTGTCTCCAAATTGTTTATGTCTCATGAGAAGAAGCAGTTTTGAACTTTCTGATGCTGAATTTTTTAAAAATAATCCACTAGATTTTTCTTATGTTTTGCTCCTTTTTAAGGAGTGTCTGTGGATTTCAATCCAAAAGAAATCAAATTTAGGTATAAATGGTTTTCAGAATGCAGCGACAACATGCAGTTTTAGCACCGTCTCTGAGCTGGTGTTGATTTTCTCAGCTTTCTAAATTAAGACCAATAAAAAGCCTACAATTTTTTACATTAGCAGCTGTTAAGAGTGTAAACGTGTGCTTGCAGAGAGCGTCGGTGTGTTGTACCTCAGCGGGGACACAGATGGACTCCATCAAGTAAAGTTGTGCTTTACTGTTTCTGAGAGTGAGGTGGCAGCATTGAGTTAATCTGCAGGTCCATGAACTTGGTGGCTCTGATTCTGTCGGTGTGTGTCATGACTGTGTGCTTTACTGAACTGCAGACTGTTCAGCTGCCCGGCTAAGGCCACACCCAGACAAGCTCCTGCTATATTTAGGCAAGCAAAAATAAGTGAACTCAAAAGTGCACCTAACGAAAAGCTGTTCAACACATTGCTATAAACGTAGTCACTGTGCCGCTGCAGACCGTGTACGTTCACCTAACCTGAGTCAAGATTACAAACCAGTTCACTGGTCTAATCCAAACAGTCTTCAGCAGCACCTGAGACTCAACAAGCACTTTACACAGAGGCCATCAGGACGCTGACGATCAGCACTGGACTGTCACATTTAGGTGTGAACCTAAAACAGCTGTTTAATGCAACTTTTAAAGATTTCTAGCTTCGTAAATGTGCAAAAATAAATCTACATTGTGTCTGCACATGAACCCGAGGCAGCCCAGGCCCTTAAAGAGGCCAGAGGACTCAGATTATATAGCATGCATGACCTGCTGCTAATCCAAGCATGTATATAGGAGCACAGCTTTGAGAAACACTCACTATTAACAGCCCTGAGGCCCCCCCACCGCCCACACTCTCTCCCTTTACCCCGTCTTTGGGCCTGTGAACGTCAAGGATGGCTCAGAGTGACACACACACCCCTCCTACCCTCCCATCCACCTCCCCCTGAGCTGCTGCCCCCATACTGGCTGCTGGCCTTTCCTGCCGTCTGATCCATATTTCAGAGGCGGCAGTGGTGGCACTGAGGGGGTATAATCCAACATTAAAGCAAGGAGGCCTGGGCTGAAAGCACAGGCGCAGGTTCATAAGGTCCTGGAAATCTTCAATTTCAATTTCCGCAGCGTTTGCAGTGGCTTCCAAGGCGCTGGCATAAGTCTCCCAGTTTTGGCGAGAGTGCAGATTTCAATAAGGGTGAGAGTTTCCTTGCTATAAAGGGGCTGACAGGGCTCGAGTTAGCTGGCAGGGAGAGTGTGAGACAAATGAGACACAGTGTCGAAGGGGTCAATGAAAAGGTGGGTACACTGTGATCTTAATTAGACAAGTGGAAATCAATAATATTTTATATATATAGTGTTGTATATTCCCATCAGTGTGTCCTGTTCCCCTAAAACACCCACTGCTCTGTGACTTTAACTTCATTTCTGAGAGGGAAGAAAATAAAATGAGAATTTTAAGCTGGAATTAATTATAATTTTCACATTAAAACCAACGTCTGTCTGACAAAATAATAAACTGTGATAATAAAAAACTAAAAAGGAAGAAAAACAACCTCTGAAAATTAAAAAAATCACTGGCCTCTGAAGCTGAAGTCTACGCTGCACCTTTTTCTCCCTGATTTTCTGGACACTTTTCACAACACATGAACACTTTCCAATTAGAAAAGGAGAAAAAAGTCTCCAATAATAAATGACTATAATGACATTTATTTAGTTCCCCAAAAATATATTCTTTAAAGACAAATTCATATCCTGTATTTACAAATTTTTCAAGGTTTCCATTCACAACAGAAGAGGCGAAGAAGAAACGTAGGACATAAAAGAGAGATACAAGCAAATCTGTGACAAAAAACAACCATCTCTTTTTGCATGGAGAAGCTAAACAGTAATACTATGACAGGCAGCACTGTCAACAAAAATAGCCTTCGTTAAACTGTTCTCCGTTAAATAAAATTATTTCTTTTTTTTTCCCTTTGTCTTCTCATAATGTCGTTGTCAGAACTCGCTGTGGTGCTGTCCCATGGTGAGGTCTGAGGGGAGGAGAGAGGACAGGAGAGGTCAGAGGTGAGATAGGTGCAACAGTGGGGTCCATGTCTTTAAATAAATATATGTATCTGAAATACTTTAAATAACACACCAGTTATAAGTTTCATTTTTACATCTTATCTTAAACAAGTCTATTTATGCAAATTAAAAAACACTATAGGTGAATTATTTTATGTCTCTTCACCCTCCACTTCATCCCTGATGTTGCTATCAGCGTTTCCTTTGACATACATTAGCTGCATTCACTGAGGGGGCGTGAATAAATGGCGGCAGATTATTTAAATGACATAGGAGGTGATAACTCAGCGTTGGGGGGGTCGCAGGATATATTAGACTGCTGCCTGACGAGGCGTTAAAGTGGAGACTCAATCACATGATTTATGTGCTGAGGTCTGCCTCCCGCCCAGTCAGGTGTGGCAGTGTTTACCTCCGCGTTAAGGTTCATTTAGCAGAAGACATGTGGAAACAAAGTGAGGTTGATAATGTCCTGATGCCAAATTGATTTCAAAACGCACGAGGTTACCTGTCAGTGATCAGCTGGAATGGGGACTTGAGGGAGTCCGGCCTGTGGTCGCTCTCTTCATCTGTGAAAAGG
The DNA here is from genome assembly GCF_006386435.1 of Epinephelus moara. Classification (NCBI taxonomy): domain Eukaryota; kingdom Metazoa; phylum Chordata; class Actinopteri; order Perciformes; family Serranidae; genus Epinephelus; species Epinephelus moara. The sequence continues at coordinate 2,798,061 of NC_065527.1, forward strand.
AGAATAAAGCCAAATTAATGTAAATTAATTAGTTGGATTTATCTTTTAAATTTAAGGTTATCTTGTGTAATTATTTTTGTTGGATCGGTTCTTGTGCGTCACAGTGCGGCCTGTTCAGTGAACATATTAATTACAGACGGTTTAAGGTCCATACCATCTCTTTTTGGGCTGAAGCTTCCCGACGACTCCGCATCACTGTCATCCTCCGTCCCAGAAGTTCCGGGGCCCGCCGCCGCCGGCCGTGCGTCATGACGCGCAACCGGCACCGCGCCGTGGAGAGGCAGGTGTCCGGCCGGCGCCCCTCCGAGGAGCGACCTCATGTTCAAAAGAGAGTTGGCATTCAGAAAAGCCGCGTTGGCCCAGTTGTGCAGTTTGCCAATCTGGCATGTGTAAATCCCATGACCCGGGAGCAAGGCCGGGTGGCCGGCGGACGCCAAAGCCGGGTGGTGCGCATGGGCCGCAGGGGGAGGTTTGTGAGAGCTGTCGGGGGCCGTGGCGGTCTCAGCCAGAGACCAGATTTTAGGTTTGCTCTGCGGTGGTCTCTGGCACTCCTGTCTGCTGGGAGAATGATCCACTGCGAGTTTGACAACAGGCGATCTGTTGAGAGAAAGAGCCGCGTCCACTCCTCTCAGGCCCTCCAGCGTCCTGCTGCTCTCTGAGCTCTTCGGCTCCGAGGCCTGCTCTCTGTCGGCCAGGCCTGCCTCTGCCTCTGCCTCCGCCTCTCCCTTCCCGGAGCCCTGCTCCCCCGCTCGCTGCTCCTCGGGTCTCTCGATATCGACAGTTTCCAAATCAATTTCCTCCTCTTCGTCTTCGTCGTCGCTGCCGTTCTTGCCGTGCTCGTCCTCGTTGTCGCTGCTGAAGATGCGGCCGTCCCGGTCCTCGGCGCTGCGGCCCCAGGTTACCTTGTTCTCCTTCTTCAGGCGTCTGCGAGCGTTTGCAAACCACGTCGACACCTGGAGACAGGACACAGATTTTTTACTGATTATAAATCATAATAAAATCACAGCTTGTTGAACGAAGCACGGCTGCAGAGTGGAAATATCAAGTGATTAAATATATAGAAACCCTCATTATTCTTCCACATAATTCATTAAACGAGCTTTGAAATCAGAAATATCAGGAGACGTTTCTCCCTCAGGCTGCAAGTGTGACTTCAGATTATCATATTAAGTAATGACCTAATATTCTGACAGGAAGTGACACAACTTTTGATAAACAATCATTATCCTTGTGTATGGAGATGATGATGATGATGATGATGATGATGATGATGATGAACAGCAGGCCGCAGCTGCACCATCACCCACCTGTGTGAGTGTCATCCGGGTGATGATCGCCAGCATGATCTTCTCTCCTTTGGTCGGGTACGGGTTCTTCTGGTGCTCCTGCAGCCAGGCCTTCAGGGTGCTGGTGGTCTCCCGGGTGGCCGTCTTTGCCCTCGACGGGTCCCCGTACGGGTACTGGCCGTACGGGTAGAAGCCTTGAGCGGCGTGGACAGGTAGGGAGGCAGGGTGGGAGCCCGGGCTGTCCTTCAGCTCGTACTGCGAGCCCTGAAATGTTGTTGGAGACAGAGAAGTGACAACTTGTTGAGCGGAAATGATTTCTTCTTCTTCAAGTTCAAAGGATGCGTAAAATCATTTGAATTATTTTTGTGCAGCAAAAGAAAGTTTGTAAAGTTCCAATGTGGCACAGTTTATCTGGAAATCAGGAATTACACATATCCTGAATTAATAAAATTAATATTATTTATTGTTTTATTTTTTAAAGTGGCTACCTTTTTAAATTATAATTAAATTATAAGCCTTTATAAATTGTTTCGATTTATCACACAAATAAGGAATATAATTAATTTCAGTCTCCAAACATAATTATTTTTACATTATTAATTATTAATTGTTTCTGATTAATAAACGTGTTTTTATATACACATAGCCTACAGTGCACTGCGTCTAAATGAGATGTTTCCCTTCAGATTTCCATAATTTACACACAAAAATCTGCGCTGACAACTGCAAAGTTTAATTTTACGCATTTCTCCTCTGCGTAATAATTCAATATTTTTTTACCATACAGAGCCCATACACATATATTAAGCATTAAAGCATAAATATAATAAAATATTAACTGACAATATGAGGTTTAGATTTTTTTTAAAAAAAATTATCAGCGATAATAAATCCATAAATATCCCAGAAAAGAATGCTGTGTATTTAGATCTCTTAATGACTTTAACCTGTCGGCAATTGCGCATTAGATTACAATAAAAGGAGCTCAGTAATGACAGTGTGTCATTACCATGTGAGCTGCTTCAGTCTAAAGTATCAACTCTCACCATCTGGGATATGAGGGCGAGGTCTGTGGCTCCGCTGTACGGCAGAAAGGCACTGTAGTTGTGAGCCGCCCATGGGCTCCCGTACATCCCCAGCATGGAGCCGACAGCCGCGGCGGTGGCGGACGAGCTCACGCCGCCTTCACTGCCTCCTTCCCGGGCAGAGGCCGGCCGCTCGCCCCCGTACACCTCATGGGAGGCACTGAGGAACTGGGGATACCCCAGCTGAGGGAAAGACATGTCCGGAAAAACGCGTACTGTAAATCTCTCTCAAAGCCAAAGTCACACAACAGCAAGAGGAGGCAGGAGGAAAAAAAGTAGCAATCCCCAGAAAGAAGTAGAGGAGGATGAAGGGGGTGTCTAAATCACCAGAGTCCCCCTTCAAGAAACTGTCAAGCTTCTCCACTTCCACCGACCCGGAGTTGTATCAGAGCCGCAGTTTGGCACCTCGAGTGCGGAGTGATGCGTGTATCTGGCCGCAGGAGCTTCTGGATGTGGAGCTGACTGACTGATTGGCAGCCTACTTAAGCACCAAGCTCCTCCTATGCCCGGGGCAGGCGATTAGTGCATTGGTTAGCCTAGGTCGTGTGTGTGTGTGTGTGTGTGTGTGTGTGTGTGTGTGTGTGTGTGTGTGTGTGTGATCTAATTTCTGCAGTCTTCACTGTGTCTATACAGAAAGAAAAACCTGTGAAGTGTGTGCAAGTGTGTACAAGTGTGTACGTGTGAGTGTGCACGCGTGAGCAGTGTATATTTGCCTTTTTGTGGCCAGCATGACTTTAATTAACAAACAGTCCGCACACAGACACACAGCTCCTTATTGTTTTACTATAGGCTAATAATAGCTGCACTGTCTAATAATAATAATAATAATAATAATAATAATAGGTTTAAACAACTGTTGCAGTTTTAACCCCTAACTCGCATATTTTCGGTGACATTTTTCCGCCACTCTCTGACAGCTCATCCGCAGGGTATGCCGGGACATTCTGTCCAGCAGATGGGCCGCGAGGCATCGATATGCTCGGCCACATCCGAGAGGAATGTCCGTGATTATCGACGGAAGTCAGCGGAGCATATTTTGAGAGCGAAGATAAAGGAGTCTGAAGGTAATGACAGAGATCGAGCAGGATAAGAGATAGCAGAGATATGGAGCACACAGGGAGCTGTGGAGTGGAAAGTGACAGATGTTTGTGGAGAAGAATGGACTACTGTACTGTGTGAGGGCCTCGGTGTGACATCACTGATGCTGCAGAGTCTGTTTGGTTATTTAAAAAGAGGAGATATAAGTCTAAATTAGAGATATGAGATGCAAGGAAGTGTAATGTTTTTGGAAATTCTGGAAAAGTGTAAAAAGTGAAGGATGCATTTTGATGTTTCCTCTTTGACAAGCTTAAAGGGATAGTTCAGATATTTTGAAGTAGGGTTGTATGAGGTGCTTATCCAAAGTCAGTCAGTTAAGTCGAGATGGTTAGGACATTTAACTGGACTACTGTCCTTGTCCCAGTATACAAGCACGGGAGGGCAATCCATTTATTGAGCCAAGTATGTGCGACTCCTCTACGATAGGTGGAGATATGCCCCCTTTCAGCTTGTTAGTATTGGACCTTTTTCCTGTTGACCTATTACGTCACAGACCAAACAATCGCCATTCCATGTTTTCCTCCCTCCGTGTATCTTAAAATATTTAACTCTCTCAGCTGACACATCATGAACTGTGTCTCCTCGTCCGTCCAAAAAGTCACAGCTCTGGATGTAGATTTCTCCATGTTGTTACTGGCTTCTTCTTCTCTTACACATTTAATGCTATTGGACTTCAGGGTCAAAGCCCGGGGCGGAAACTGTGGAGCATGCTCAGAGCGCCTCGGCCAGTTTGGGTCTGATTGACTGTATACATGCAGGAGGAATTCAACTCCTGCGTTAGTCCCACTTTGAGAAATTCAATTTAGTACGATTTCAGTCGGAGGAACATGTTTACATGTATTCTAAAAGTCCAGTTTTTATCTGACACAATAAATCGATTTTCTCTGGTGCCGTAAACATACTGAGTGTATTACATTCAGCAGATGTCAGTCGGCATGCCTTCAGTTTGGAGAAGCAGGCTGAAGTCTGACACTGAAACTAAAACATATTTTAGCACCTAAAAAAAGTCCCACCTTAAAAAAAATGAATATCATTGTAAGTGTAGGCTATATAAAGAGGATTTTTACCACTTTATATTTCCATCAGACAGCCTGTTCTGACAGGAAAGCCGTAACGACTTCAGTTCCCCTCTATGCTCTCGTCAAAGCCACCAGACTCCATTGAGAAAAACAGCAATTTTAGCTCACTGAACACGGGAGCTGCTTGTCTACTACAATTCAATCAGTCAGTTAGTTTGTGTTATTGTGTGACTTTGGTGAATCCGAACGAACCCTTTCAAACAACAAAGTCACACAATAACTCAAACAAATGTACTGATGGAGGCAGCTGTAGACCAGCAGCTCCTGTGTTCAGCAATTTTAAATCACCGTTTTTCTCAATGGAGTCTGGCTTGAATTTAGCGGCTTTATTTTCCTGTTAGAAATCACTGTCTGACATTAAGGTGAAGCATCGAAACCACTCTCAATATAGCGTACACTTACACTGATATTGATGTTTTTAGGTGGCTAAAATATGGTTTTGTGGTTGGACCCCATCCACGGCAGTAGGTTGTTTTGCCTCCATGTCAGACTCCAGCCTGTTTCTCCAAAGTGGAGGCATGCAGACCAACATCTACTGTTTGTACTATACTGTCTGTGGAGAAGAAGCTCATGCAACCCGACTTCAAAAAATCTGAACTATCCCTTTAACTATCAAAACAGGAACTCTATTTCAATCTGCTACTTTGAACGCACACACACACACACACACACACACACGCACACACACACATGCACACACACACACACACACACACACACACACACACACACACACACACACATGCACATTCGGGCAGTGCTAATGAGGTTGAGCACCCTGCGCCCTGCTCGGTGGCCCTGTGGCCCTCCTGGGTTCCCTCAGAGGTTAGCTGTGTAATTACTCCATCCCCATAAATACAGATTCATCATTTCACACTGGAGCCCCTGATGAGCTTGGCTGAGCCGAGAGAGAGGAGAGGAGAGGAGAGGAAGGGGAGGTGGGGGGAAGGGGAGGAGGGAGGGAGGGAGGGAGGAGGGGAGGATCTAATGATTTAATTACAGTGCTTAAAGCCCACTCTGGCTAAGTGATGGTCCTCTCTGTCTCTTTCTCCCGTTCTCTTCCCTCCTCAGCGCTGGCACCTAAAGGGCTTTACTCATGAATCTCAAAGCTGTTTTCCTAAACACATATTATGACGAGCACCGCCGCCGCCACCACCGCCACTGCTGCTGCTGCTGCTGATGTGTGTGTGTGTGTGTGTGAGAGTGTGTGTGTGAGAAACAGAGAGAGGGAGAGGATGCTTAATCTCCATGGCATTTTAAATGGCATTCATGGAGAGCGACTCTATCCTCATTGCCAAGGTAAATGGAGCCAGGGGACTCTCCATTTCAGCTCGATAAAAGAGCAATGTTAAAGACCCTCACCATTTCTGCCTCTCTCCATCCCTCTCTCCCTCTCTCCCTCCCTCTGTCTCGTTTCTCACTTAAAATTAATGTTTTTCTCATGACAGGGGAGGGAAACGAGACATATCCACCATCTAATAGGATAATATAGCCCCATTCACCACCACCACCACCGCCACCGCCACCGCCACCACCCCTCCCTCTTCTCTCCCTCCCTCTCTGCCTCCCTCTCTGCCTTTGTAGCTGCCTGATTTCCATAGTGTCTCTGTGGAGAGGCAGTTAATGAATTCCTCTGAGCTGGAGAAAGGGGGAGAATGGTTTGGCGGTTTAGAGAGAGAAAGAGGCAGGGATAGGGGGAGGAAGGCTTTGAGCTATGCCATTCAACTTCACAGCCTCGGCCTGCTTGTGCATTCACCGTGTGTGTGTGTGTGTGTGTGCTGTGTGCGTGTGTGTGTGTGTGTGTCTTTTAACATGAACCTGCTAAGACTACCAAATATTTAGACTGGCCTCAGACCTCTTTTTATGGCGACGGTGGATTGAGGGATCTCAGGAGGCAGCTTGACTCTATTTGAATCCCATTCCCTGCTATTAGCTCGGCCCAGACAAAGGAATAACTTACCGCAGGAAACATTCAAATAAAGTCCCACAATCCACTTGCACTGGCCGTTTCCTCCTGGGTAATTTGCAGTGAGGTAAATGAAGAAAACATCATAAAGCCGATTTTTTTGTTTGTTTGCTAACACTTCAACAAAGGAGGGATGATGGCAGTAATGCAATAATGATTAAATAATTGACACTGACTCTGTTACTCTGGTTTAACCTGGATTTAGAAATATAATGTGTAACATTTCTGTATTAAAATGACACACTAGTTTATACAGTGTAATGCATCACAATGCACATATTTGTATATTTCTACACGCTCACATTCAGCCCTGCAAACATATTTTTATTCTTAATATTTTAAGCACTACACTGTGAATTATTTCCAGAAAATTACAATATGTTACTGTAATATTTCACAATAAATTACATTATTATTATCACCTTAAAGGCTACAACTGTAATATTTAACTGTATTCAGAATTTAATTTTGAAATTCATGCAGGTAAATATAGTAATTTTAGAGAAGTACTCTGCTAAATCACAGTAATATATGGAGTTTAATTGTGAGGTTACAGGAAATACAGTAATTTACAGGAACAGACTACTATATCACAGTAATGTAACGTGCTTTATCTGTGAGCTACAGTTAAATATGGTCATTTTACAGGAGCATACGGTTATATCACAGTGATATGCAGGCATAACTTCTGTGAGATCAGTATACAGCTGTCACTTCACAACAGCTTACTGTAAAAATGACTTACCGTGAAAGTGATACAATTAGCCAGTAATTTACTGTAAATGTACAGACAAATATTTCACAGTGTTGTGTTAGTGCACATTTTTTATTTCTAATTTATTTTATTACTATTTATATATGATTCTCTGTTCTTTACATCAAGATCAATAAATATTTGATTCTGACAGAACTATGTTGTATATTTGGAGATGTCTACTTACTCTAAATGCAGAGAAATCTGTAATTTCATTTAATTTTGTCGCCTGTCAATGGCGTCATATCCTCTTTACTGAGGATGCTTTATATTAATATAAATACTGTGCGAGTAATGTGTGTCAATATATGTGTCAATACCTGTACTCCTGATGAAGGGAAATCCTGATTTGGGTACTTGTGTTTAATGTCTTATTCCTTTGATTAAAAATGACCTGATGCTCAATTTTGACATTGTTGTATGTAAAAAGTTTTCTAAGAAATAATAAATATAGCAACTTTTGATCAACACATATCAATTTCAGGTTGAATATAAAAACATCCAATTAAGTCCAACCCAGTTTCAATTTAAACTCCACCCACTTCTGGTCCAAACGTCGTCCATTTTGAGTACAGATACAAACTAGAAAAGCACTCAGAGAGCGCAGACCTCCGCCAAGCAGCTCGGATTTCCCGCCATTTTATTATTTTATCCACTTCGCTTCAACCGATCACCACCAAAATGTTATCATCTATTCCTTGTCCCATTATCAACCTCTCCTGAAAATTTAATCAAAATCCGTTCAGAACTTTTTGAGTTATTTTGCAGACAAACAAACAGACAAACAGACCAACGCCGGCGAAAACATAACCTCCTTGGCGGAGGTAATAATTTAGTTGGGTAAACAATTTCAAACACAGATACAGATAATGGTGTACTTGCACATCCAAGTATTACAGCATTTTTTTTCATTAACTGGGTGTTATTTTCCAACACAGTAATCCAGTAAAAACCTAATTTATTTTTATGATATTTCAAGATCGATCCAGCTCAGTACGATGTGTTGTCATGTGGCTCATGCCAGCCACCAAGCTAACGGTACAGTTATAACCAGAATACATACCCAAACAGAATCTGCACCAGCAGATTTTAGGAATATAGATGCTGCTTATAAAACTCAGAATGTTGCTGTCTCCTCCACCTTCTTGTGCATGTGTGTAAAAATCATATTCAGTTAGCATTAAAATCAAAGTCAGTGGTGTAGTAGAAGAAATGTCACAAATATGATTTAACAGATTGTTAATAGATTGTAAATTAATTGTTGTTCTCTCTGCGCCATATTCAACCTTCCATTTTAATGACCATGTGTCCAACATTTTGTTGATTGACTTTTCCAACAAATGTTTACATTGTTTCCTGAAGTGTTCATGATTAAATAAAACTTATGATTCAAAGTTTCTACTAAAAGTGATTCTTTCAGCCTGCTTGAGATCATTGTTCAAATCATAAATGAATATTGTCTGTCTCATTAATTATTCTGCTAAAATCAGCAGATTTTGAATCACCGCTGAAAATTAAAAAATCTGCTGGTTCCATTTGGGCCTGGTTTTAACGTCACAACAACATTCGACACACAAATGTACTTTTAGTACGACTGTTGTGACCATGGGCTCTGCCATCACTGAACTCGCCACATAACGTTAGCTACAGTAGCTGCATGCATTGACTCATCTAATGCTAACGGTGTGATAGCAAGTTAATGTTACGTTAGCTAACGTTACTTATGGCTATTTCATGAGAATAAAATGACTCAATGTGAATTAAGGTGAGTGAATGTAATGTGACAAACTTTTATGCACTACCTCGTCTATGGACATGACTTCAGCCTGAGGGGCGTTAGGTAAACTTTTATCAACAGTGGTGTTTGTTCAACAATAAAAACAACAACTCCCAAGAACCCATGCTACTTCACGACATCCTCATAGCCTGTCTTTTGTTATTGTTTTTATTTGGCTGCCGTTAAACAATAACACCAACCGGTCGTGTATCACATTGATGTGAAAGGATTGCTTTTTTTGACAGTGTCTGATGTCGGAAGTCACTGACCAAGCGCAGGATTTCGACAAATTCAGAGTGAGACTGGGTTAAAACTTCTCATGCAACTGATCCTTTTTGTACCCAGAGCTAGAAGAAAAAGAGACATTGTAAGGGTAGTGTTTTTGGAGGTACCGGCAACAAATTGCTAAAACAGTTGCGGCCAAAAAATGATGATAAATTGTATTACCATGATATTGGTAAAACCCACTGAAACACTAATGAAACTCAAAAAAGAAGAAAGTCCTTTGTGGCTCATCAAAATCAATCTGCTAATGAAGGCTGGAACACTGTGATGAGTTTCCTCTGAAAACAGTAGATAATGACGTGTTGTTACCATCAGAGTATAAAGTATAGCAGCACACCTGTAGTGTGTATTACACAGGGAATAGTGACAAGGGAGTGATGTTTATTTACATGTTGCGTCTCTTTAACTGCCTCACTAATGTGAGAAGCAGAAGTGAAGTTAATTCATATATTTAAGGGTGAATTATGTTGTGTCCCAGACTTTTTGCTGCACCAGGACATCCCCTAAAAACAAAAGGGTTTCACTCCGGAGTCGTCAAATACCAGCACTTGGTGAGTGACTTTCAGCGTCAGACACCAATGAAAAATACTGTCCTTTCACATCGGCATGATACGGCACTGGTCTCCATTACTGTTTAACAGTACACGGTGGTGTCAGTGGTTAATGTGGCGGGACAACAATTTAAATACAGCAGGTGGGAGGGGTGGTGGATGGGTCCAACAACCGCTGACTTTCACCTGGGAGGCCGGTGTTCACCTCCCGTAAGATTGTAAAGCCAAACCCTGTTCCTTTGTCCTAAACCCAACTACGTGTGTGTTGGATAACGTATACACGTGCGTTTGTTGTACCAACGTAGTGCTTTTATTTTGAAAGAGACTGTATGCAAACTGTACATTTCCTGTGAAAACAGAAGTGTATTTTGAAAACAGACAATGCATGTAACAGGCTGAAGTTGACACGGCGTCCCAGAACGTCAACAACCAACACACCCAGGGTACCTTGGACGTCCATGACCAAATGTGGACATGTGACGAGGTCACAGTGAGAATGTGTTGCGAAAGACCCTAAAAAATATGGCTTTACTTGACGGATGCTAATAGATAAGTTTTCAAACTAATCTAGCTGTAGGTCACTCTGCGTGGAAAGTTACTAATGGTTACAACCTCGTCTACCATGTGTCTACATATATGACATCAACTCAGCAACTTGTGTACAATCATTTTCGCAAATTTTCCAAGTCGTTGCTCTGACTTGAGGGGCCATTTACGTGAATTTTCCCAAGCAAGAACTCAGGGTTGGAGGTGGAACCTCGTTCATTCCTATGAAAGTTGCTCAGTGGCCCATGAAGCTAAAAATGTTCAACTACCATGTATAAAATTAGCGGGATGATCAGCTCCCATGTCATGGGGCCCATAGTGCAAGTCCAGTGGAAAATTCTGCTGGCCAAGCCGGCTATTTATGGTTGAGCGCTCTGCTTACTTGAATAGGGATAAAATGATTTAATTGTGCTGTCACGTTTCAGTTCAGAGGAGGACCCAAATGCAGACTAACAGACAGTTTGAGTTTTTAACAAAAAGCGAGCTTTAATGCAGCTGAAAACATCCAGATACAGGGAGGCAACTCAAATCCAAATGAAAGCAGAACAAAAAACTAAACTGGAAACCAACCGGGAAAAACATAATGAACAGGGATGAGCACAGGATGAACAACAGATGAACTGACAAAGGGAAACACACAGGTATATATACACAGAAAACTAATCACAAGGACGAGACACAGCTGGAGGTGGAGGACACGGGCAAAAGGAAGGAAATGGGGATTGGCTAACAACAAGGGTGGAGCAGACAAGACTAATACAGAACAGGTGTGAAGGGAAGACTCTGGGAACAGGGAGGGACTAACGAGACAGGTGTGACAGAAAACACACAAAGACAGGAAGTAAAACCAGACACGACACATGAGGAGAGAATCTACAAAATAAAACAGGAAGCAGATTAAACATGGATGAATAACATGAAACATGGGACACAGTGAAAGAAGTAATTTTGCAGCTCTAAAAACATGTATCCACTGATTTAAAGACTTCTTTTTCAAAATGTAAGTCTATGGGAACAAGTCTTTCTGGGCCCAGTGACATCACGTGACAAACCTGGAAGTTGGAATTCTACTGTTTGGCTGCTACAAAAATTGGCTTCAAAGCTCAGCACACTTCCTGAGGGCCTAGTAGAGAAGAGAAAAATGCTGCTCAAGAAAGTTACCTGTCTCTACCCACCACCACATATCAAACCCTCATGCTACACTAACATTAGCCATGGTTCTGTGGAATAATAGACGACCGAGGCTACGTTTATCACTCTTGTACCTACCGTATGATCGAGGAGGCCTCAGGTGCCCCAATCCACTTTGGTATTATTGGGCAGCTCAACTGAAGACTATGATGCATTATTTTACAGATAAGTCCCTCCCACCTTGGATGAATATTGAAAACTGCTCAGTCCCTCTCCCTCTCCCTC
>NC_065527.1:2813108-2816061 GCF_006386435.1 Epinephelus moara
ACCTGCGTAGTTGTCCCTCCATTGTGACATTAGAAAGTGTCACATTTATCTTGCAAGTGTACTCTTCTTCAACGTTTGCTTTACTTCCTGGATTTTTCCCACATGGAAATTCTGACCAATCAAGAGCAGCTTTCTCACACAAGGCATTTGATCTGGTCCTCTTGTAAATGCTGCCGTGAGAACACCAACCAACTCTAGGCAATTATACAACTTTGGAACAACATGAGTCCCTGATTCAGACCAGAGGAGACCACTCTAGGGCTGACAGCACATAATGGCTCTTTTAATAGTAAAGGCTGCCGACCCCTGTCCTAAATCCTACATGCTGGACCTTTAAATAATTATTAATGTTACTTTTTTCAGTAAATAATAGGTAGAGATTGATTAGTTGCATTACATCACAGCATGTCCAACACTGCTCTGTAGTCTCCAGTAAATTCAGTCTTTGTGAAATCAAAGCAAAATCTTGACGATAAGGTAAAACAAGTTTTTACGGTTGTTTTCCTAAAACAAATGTTAATTTCCTGAAAACCGTCAGTAAATGACACTTGAAGAGCTGACATGCTCTGCAAAGACGCTAAATAATCTCACTTATTTGCTACATTCCTTCCAGTGTTGTTTTATTTGGCTAAATAAATTGTCTTCCACAGGCTTTGTGATCAGTTTTCAAGATGTCAGAGATAGTGTGCAGAGGCAGAAGCAGGGAAGGAAGGACGAGCGGCAGAGATAAAGGAAAGCCTATCCTCACCTACTTGACAGCAGAGATAAGCAGTGATAGATTCAGCTCTGACCTGATGTTAAAACAGATGGATCACTCTGACGCATAACAGATAAGCCTGCCAGCCTGAGGTAATACACTCAGCTACCCAGTGTTTTATGCCCCCTCACACTGAGCTCACATTTATTTTATCACTCTAACACTTTTTTAATCACGATGATATCTGACATAGAGCACGGACGATGTCATTCATAGTCTTAATGGCTTATATCGCCTGTTATATCGGTGGCAGTGTGACCTGACAGCCGCTCGCCTGGAGATGGATCCTTGAACATTTTGACCCAGAGGGGAAACGCCAGACAAAGAGCCTATCATTAGTAATTAACGGGCGTGCCAGTGTTTGTTTGTTAATAGCTGCTTTAGAAGTCCAATGGGACTCATTTACAGTGGATGGGGCTGATAACAACCCCTGACCTCCGCCATCGGGTCTGGGTCATGTTGAATCGCTCAAAATGGTCGCCCGCGCTCGGGAAACTCAAACACGTTGGCTTTTTATTCGCCGACGGCGGCTGAGAGCTGCCATTAAATACAGTTCCATCATTCCCCGTAGAGAGAGCGATGAAAACAAGCGGTGTTCAACAAGACTGCTGACTGAAAAAAAAAAGGTGAATTCCCTCCTCCTCCTCTTTACAGAAAGACTTAGCGGGGGGCTTTTCTCATGGTCAGGGATCTGATTGTTTTCTAAACGGATTATTAACTCTTTTGTTACAGTAGGGGTCACTTCAATGCTTCTTAGGGCCCATTAGCATTGCTTTAAAGAGCACACACACACACACACACACACACACACACACACACACACACACACACACACACACAGATTGCTGCGTTCTAGGACTTGGTGTTTCTTGTCTTTGTTGTTCACAGTGGGAGCGGAATGATACCGTTATAATGCTGTCAAAGACAATACCTCAACTTAAAAGGGGGAGTGTGAGAGAAGGGATGTGTGTGTGTGTGTGTGTGTGTGTGTGTTGTGATGAAAAGGTGCCCTTAGGAAGACCAGTAAGCTTAATGCAATAGTGCTGACTTCAATGGATACCTCAAAGAGAAGTGGCATTACACAGTCCTCTCCACTGAAAATCCCCTACAAGTCCTTGACTGAGAGAAGGATCAGCTCAGTCTTCAGGACTGGCAGAGATCACCGGGGCGAAGCATCCAATCGAACCTGTGACAAACATTGTGCAACTATGTCTTTAAATGCAGTATTTGTTTCCTGTTCATTTCAGCCAAAGTTAAAGCTTCAGATACCCTTGGGAAAATCAAAGACGCCCAGGTCAAAGCACCACGGGGTCTCAGAGCACTGAGGTGTTTGCTCTTCAGCTCATATTGACCACATGAATGTGATGCTGCTGGTGGTGGGGGGGCCCCAGGGACCCGCGGAACCTGGCTGGGTGCCTCCCCCAGCTTTGAGTTCTGTTCTGGGGGAAGGATAAAGAGGGTATCCCTTACAGGCCTGACCTCCAGCCACCCCCTCCATCAGAGCTCGGGTCAGAGGTCAGATCAATTGGCTCCCCTCGGCCCACTGTCTGCAACAGGGCTTAATCACCTATTAACTGCTGTGAGAAGGAGATGGTGACGAGTTGTGTGTCTGAAGCTCCTGCTTTATATAATGTCACATTTTTATTGTGTGTTTCCAAAACTTCATGCCAGTAAAACCTAATTACAGTGTGACTGCAGCTACAGCAGGAGAAACTGAATTATATAAACCAATATTGATTTGCCAATACAGATGGGATACAAGCTAATAGTGTCATCAACTGATGATATGATGACACACATATGTCAAACATACTCTTGTCTTTCCTGCCACAAATGTCATTTGACCCTGTCCTGACGAGAATCACGTGAAGGTCTCAATGGTCATGTGGAGATTGTTGAGGTTAAATCAAGCAACAAAATATGGTTTCGTTTTGAATTTCACCCATTTATGAGAATCGGGAAATAACTGTATTTTGTGGTGGGCGGGGCTTAGCTGGAGGCAAAACAATTTTCCACAGACATTAGCTAACGTTAGCTAGCAAGTTCTGTTGTCTTGTTTTAGACAATGGAGGAAGATGATGTGAGTGGTGCGTTCAGAAACACTCATTGTGAGTGTGGGAGCGCACTCTGACACAAACTGGAGCGTTGATAAATTGGGAGCGCTGTCTGAATGTAGCGTTGGGTTATCCAGAGCAG